>NC_142947.1:13088094-13103094 GCF_046866305.1 Octopus bimaculoides
GAGAAAGAAGGAAAGAAACAAACAAAGAAAGAAAGAAGGAAGGAAAGAACACGAGAGAATACTACAAAGATAGGTGTGCGTGTGTCTGTCTGTCTGTGTGTGTGTGTGTGTGTGTGCGTACGTATACGTGTGCATACGGAAATGCATGCGTACGCGCACGCGTGAATTCGCATGTATATCCGTCAAAGTAACTCGTTCGCATTTCGTCTTTGGGACAACATCCTCTTTCTCTCTCTCTCTCTCTCTCTCTCTCTCTCTCTCTCTCTCTCTCTCTCTCTCTCTCTCTCTCTCTCTCTCTCTCTCTCGCTCTCGAACTATTTGCCCTCAAGCTTATCAATCAGTAATAGAAAGGAGACAAAAGTGTAAACGAACGAAGGTTTTGGTATTGAAAAGTGGGGTAGAATCAGATATTCTGAATAAGGGATATGGGGAAAAATTGGTGGTGATTATTATCCAGAATCATTACCGCTTGTTATAGTGCCACTAGAGTTGTTAGCCATGGGTCACCGTCGTAGGGAAGGTGGCACTTTACTTGATATGTTGTATGGATTGCTGATGGTAATAGTGGTTCGGTAGCTTGATTGTTAGGGCGTAGCCAGACAATGCTATTAGCAGTGCTGGTGATGGCGGTATTGTGTGAAGTTAAAGAAGGACAGAGCACGGAGATGGTGTGATTATATAGTGACACAGCTGTATCTAGTTGCTCTTAGTGTTAGTATTGTTGTAGCTCATCGATAGGAATGATGGCGGCAGTGTAATTATTAAAGGTTGGCAGCGATGGTGGTGATGTTATATGATAGACTGTGTATGTATGGCGCAGTGTTGTTGTTAGTGGCAGGGTAAGGCTGGAGATGGAAATTTCACGATGGAGATTAAAGTGGTTAGAAGGTATGGGAAGAAGCAAAGGAAAGATTGAAAAGAATTGTTGGAACTAATTATAAAATGGGGTTGTTTGGGAGAGAAAAAGAGATGTAGTAGTGGGTTGTGGTGACGGAAGAAGCATGGTCAAATGTGTGTGATTGAGAAAGAGGTTTTTATATAGCGAGGGGAAGCTGGAGAACTGGCAATATGAATTGAAGGAGAGATATGTGAAACGTAAGCAAGGAGAGAAATTGGATAGAAAAAGAGGCTGTGTGAGAGAGAGAGAGAGAGAGAGACTGAGAGAGATAGATTGAGAGAGACAGACAAACAGATAATCAGACAGACAGATGCAAAGATAGATAGAGAGTATTGGTGTGAGAGGAATGGATAAGATTGGAAGAGAAGTTAAGATAAGTAGGAGCAGAGAAGGGAAAGACGAAAAGAGAACGAAAAATGTTCCTTCAATCGTATTATGATGGTAGCTAAATAGACTCATCCTGGAAAATATGTATGTAATGTGTGTATGTTTACACAAATACACACACACACAAGTATGCGTGTGTGCATGTGTGAGTGCACGTTTGTATGTCTACATGGATATTTGTAAAAATACAACCCTTTAACGGCGGTGCATCATGGCCGCAGCTCTGAACTGATACTACAGATAGAAAGAATATATATATATATATATATATATATAAGTAAATATGCATACACATATTTTTATGCATATATATATATATATATATATATATATATATATATATATATATATATGCGTGTGTGTTTGGCCTGCTGTGTATACCTGTGTGTGTCTACGTGTGTTATTATATAAGTAGTTTTAAATATATTGTATAGTCATACAGCCTTTTAGCAATCACTGATTAAGTATCCGTCATCCCCACGCACACGCACACGCACACACACAAACACACACACGACGCACGCACACGCATATATACACATACACAGAAACATACACACATGCACGCATATTCACATATGACATCGTCTATAATATACATTTACACATTCTTGTTAACATAATGATTATTTCTTGTTACACATATATACAAACACACACACACACAAACATACACGCAGACACAACGACGAAAAGCACACACACACACACATACACACACTAAATTACATAGACACGCGCGCCACAACTAATGAAATCTTTTCAAGACAACCGTACCTTCCTCGCCACCGCAACAATGGTTTCTCTCTAAGTGGACGTCAATGAACAGTTGAGACATCGGGTGGTCTCAATCTACACCCGACTCATTACATTTGCTGTTAAGGTGGACTTCCATTTCGTTTTCCATTTTTTTTTTCTTTTATGCTATCATCTGCGGCCATGTTGTCCATTATTTGTTTTCCTCCTACCACCCCACATATTTTTTTTTCAAACATTATTTACACATTCTCTTCGTGCCAGCCGCCATCTTTCCCCCTCTACTTATGGAGAATAATCTCTCTTTCTTTTAGTACATAGTATTTCTCTCTCTGTCTCCCTGTCTGCCACTCTCTCTCTATTATTATATATATTGAATTATGCATCCAAAACATACGTACGGGTGTATATAAGTGACTGTTTGCCTGTATATGAACGAAAGAATGTAAAATGTGTGAATGTATTATTTTTACTTCTATATAATTCACTTTGCTCCTTATCTCTGCTCTTATATAGTCTTCGTCCTTTCTATCATATCTTCTTTCTATCTCTCCTTTCTCTGTATATCTCCCCAATCTTTATCCCATCTCATTATTTGTTTTTCTCTTCAGCCGAATTATTATTCTATATCTAATTCTCTCTTTTTGTTTCTCTCTATCTCTCTCTTTCTGTCTGTCTATCTGTCTATCTGTCTGTCTGTGTCTCTCTTCTCTCTCCCATCTCTCTCACTCACCGTCTCCCTCTCTCTCTCTCTCTCACCAAATCCCTCTCTCTCTCTCTCTCTCTCTCTCTCTCTCTCTCTCTCTCTCTCCCTCTCTCTCTGTTTGTTTGAATAGTTTTGTGAGTGATTGAGTTCATGAGTGAACGTTTGTGAGCGAATGCGCCTATATGTATATGTGATTGTGAATGCTAGTGAATGTGTGTGCGTGTGTGTGTGTGTGAGAGAGAGGGAGAGAGAGTGAGAGAGAGAAAGAGAGAGAGAGAAAGAGCGAGTGTGTGTATGTATGTGCGTGTATGTGTACGTGTGTTTGTATGTGAGTGTATGACCAAATGATGAAAAGTTTCACTTCGCAATGACGTGCTCTCTGGTTCGATCCCAAGTGGGTTTCATTTTAGCCAACGGTCGACTCATGCTCAGTGAGTGAAACTGGACCAACGATGTATGTATGTATGTATGTATGTATGTATGTATGTATGTATGTACGTGTTTGTATGCGCGCGCGAATGATAAATGCTTTGATGCTGTTAAAAACCGCCTGTCCATTTTTTTTATGTTATACTTTCATTGCCATATATTTTATATGGCCAACTCACGTTTGCCTCAACTGCATTGTTTGGCGTTGGATTTTAAGTTCTTTGATCTGTTATGGTTTGAACACTAATCTCCCTGTATCGGTCGTGTACCTTTTGACATATTCTTCCCCATAAAATATACATAGACACATAATTCATGTGTGTGCTTATACACCAATATATACATACATGCACACAAACACGCACACACACAGATATAGATATATATATATAGTAAGAAAAAAGCGGGTAGGAGAATTTCGATTATTCCCACGTGGTGCGTTGTAATACAAAAAAAATATATATGTATATATAAAATAAAAAAAGGAAAATGCACACAGTTTACATAGTTTTAATATATTTCTTAATATATTTTAAAAGTGAAAGAATATTGTGTTTGTCGACCGGTTTCGCTTTCGCTAATCATGACATTGCAATTGTTGTAATTTCGTATTTTCTTAAGAAGATTTTAGTGCATGTGTGTGTGTGGGTGGGGGGTGGGGGTGAATGAAAACCATCAATAGGTAGAAAAATCTAAGGGGAAGTAATTGGTGATAGTTATTATTCGGAACAGGGGAGGTAATTGCTCATTTTGTGGAGGAGGTATAAATAAATATACAAAAATTAAAAAGCTAAAGTAGTGTGATGAAATCTATTCTATATCATATATGAAATATATTATATATCTATATATGTGTGTGTGTGTATCTTTACACACACACACACACACACACACACACACACACACACACACACACACACACACACACACATATATATATGGGTATGTGCATCCATTCTCTGAGCTACATAGATGGTCAGCTAGTCTGACAGACTGACAGACAGTAAGGATAGACAGACAGGCATTAATCTAAACATTGTCAATATTTAAACTGATACATTCTCCCAATTAACCAGATTACAAAGCATGCGATATCAGTATTTCTAATTCGACAATAATGTGTTTATGAGAGCAATATTGGTGATTGTGACATTAACGATGGGAGTTATTGCAATCTGCACTCAGTATGTATCTTCTGAAGACTATTTACGGCTCTTAATTAGTACACTGTGCTAATTAGTGGCTCATCAATTTAATAATAATCGTAGCTGTATTAATTATTCTTAGGATAAAATGTGACAGTTCCCATAATTATGAAGGAATCGTTATAGTGCCGTTTTTGTTGTGTTTTAACAATAATAATAATTAGATATTACTATTTACCCCATGGGAGAATCTTCATACTGTATTGCAGGCAATGGAAACACTAAACAGTTATAATGAATTTACATTAACCATTAATACACCGTTTGAAGTTTTATACTAGTTGATTACACAGGCCATTGACGAGAGCCTCTGTATATGGTTTCTAGGTCTGCTAGATATATCAACCAAATCTTATTCAAATGCAACTTCGATTTAACTATTCATAAACACGTGATGCTCTGGAAGCAGCGGCACTTGCGACAGCAACTCTCACCAATAATATTCTTCCTACATATTTGTCTATCAGAGTCTTGCTGTTGTTTCTATCTCTATAGCTGTCTCTGCTACCTTCCGGTTTTTTCACCCGTCTCTTTCTGGTTGCTTCGATTTCAGCTCGTACTTCTATGGTATGATTTTTACATGATTCTTAATTCCATTGTGTCTAGTAATTAGTTTCTTTTCCTGCACCACTAGTATAATAGATCTTTTGTCTACGCTCCCACAAGGTAGTAAAGCTCTGGCATTTCCTTGTAGTCGTCAAGCGTCACTAGGACTCGTAAGTTCGTGTAGATTTCATTCTATCTCTACCTGACCTCATAATGTTACGATTCACCTAGCACCTACCGTTTACCAGAGATATAGCCCCAAAGAGACAATGCTCCGCTGGTCCACGTCTACACTCAGATCTCTCATCATGAATTGTATATGTATCTTCTGCTCGGGTACTGCTTTACCATTTTGTATCAAGATTTGCAACGCATGAGTCTTGCCTTGCTTCTTGTCTTATTATCAATGTTAAAAAATACATAGCTCGATTTGTAAAGAAAGATAAAGAATAAAGAGAAAAAGAGAGAGCGAAGCAGAGAGAGAGGTGGGAGGAGATGATAAAGAAATGGAAGAAGATAGACACAGGAGCTTGAGGAAAATAGTAATTCTTTATCTGGCACAATTGGTGAGTTGGCCTGATTTTCGATTCAACACCAGGTGTCGCGTGTACAGAATTTTAGCGCGAAAAGGACACATTGAAGCGTTCGTCTGCAGATTAAACATTAAATGTCATCGAGATAGGAGAGAAAAACAACAGTGGATTCTCGCTCATATACACACATATACATACATACATACATATATACATATGTATATACATATATACGTGCGTATATGCATATATATATATTTGTATATATATAGCTATATATACGTATATATATATATATATATATATATATATATATATATATATATATATATGTGCGTGTGTATGTATATATGCATTTATGTATATTTATATATATATGTGTGTGTATATATATATATATATATATATATATATATATATATATATATATATATATATATATATATATATATATATATATATATATATATATACACATATATGTATGTACATATGTGTATGTATATGTACATACATGTATATATATATATATATATATACATATATTTACACATATATATATATATGCATATATATATATATATACCTATATATATATATGTATATATATGTATATATATATATATATATATATATATATATATATATATATATATATATATATATATATATATATATATATATATATATATATATATATAACCCAATATGTAGTGGGCTTGATGTATGCACTTTAATGTACATAATTTTCCTCGTATTCTGTTGCACATAAAACATTTTTTATCTTCTGGTTTACATACCTACAAAAACATTTTGTTGATAACACTCTTTGATAAGCGCGTTTTGTTTTTACCGCACGCCATTTTATGCATTTTTTCCGTTATATGTCCATACATTCGTATACTCCGACTCCCGTACTGAGATACGGACGAATATATATATTTTATGGTGCATAATAATCCCATAACTATATTTCATGGTTCATATCTATATTCTTAAACATTCTATAAATGATATTTACAGACGAACATATTCTACACACCACAAACATAAACCTACTGAAACCGATGAAATCATATTAACCCTTCTGGTATCAACTCATTGAAACTTCATCTGAGTTTACGATGCAAACTTCTTGTTTTAAAGTGAACTCCATCAACATTTCATGTCAAATTATGCTCCAAACACCGGTTGAATAATACTTTCTAATGTAGACACAAGGCCTGAAATTTTAGTGGAGGAAGCTGGTCGATTATATTGCCTCTTTGATACATCTCGAAAGGATGAAAGGCAAAGTCAGCCTCGGCGGAATTTGAACTCAGAACGTCTTTAAGACGGACGAAATGCTGCTTATCATTTTGCCCGGCGTGCTAACGATTCTGCCAGCATGCCGCCTTACACGAGTTTAATAACGACAAAAATTATTTTATAAAATCCTTCATTAATTTCGAAATTAATCTACACAAATATAGAGTATTTCAACAGTAACATGGTGACTAAAGCAATCTCTATGTGCTCACTATACGTACTAAAAAATAACAGTCAAAGCTCCCTCATATCATGGTATTGTCTGTTTAAACAGGTTATGTATGTATGTATGTATCCATAAAAAATACAAAAATGGGACAAGAACGCAAAACATCCAGAGTAAGGTGATACAAAAAAGGGGACAACAAAGCATCCGTATGCATGTATGTATGTATGCATGTATTGAATATGCATGTATGTATTGAATATGTATGTATGTATGTATTGAATACGTATGTATGTATTGAATATGTATGTATGTATGTATTGAATGTGTATGTATGTATTGAATATGTATGTATGTATGTATTGAATACGTATGTATGTATTGAATATGTATGTATGTATATGTTGAATGTGTATGTATGTATTGAATATGTATGTATGTATGTATGTATGTATGTATGTATGTACGTATTGAATATGTATGTATGTACAGGTACGTATTGAATATGTATGTATGTGTATGTGTACATGTATGCATGTATGTATGTTTGTATGTATGTATGTATGCATGTATGTATTATGTATGTATTGAATGTGTATGTATGTATGTATGTATGTATGTATGTATGTATGTATGTATAATTTGCTTTAAGTGATTGAAATATGGCGTACTCCGTCGTACTACACACGATGCTTTCGAAACGTTCTTTTTTTTTAGTTGGTGTGAATTGATTTATGATAAAAAGCCTTACGTATTGCCTTATCGAAATATAACAACAATACAACTAATATACGTTCAAGCATATGTAAGTAAATACAAATGTGGCGGGGGGGGGGCGTAAAAAAAGAAGCATGACACGCAAAAATACTTGGAATTTTGTATATATATATATATATATATATATATATATATCAGATATTTTTAACCACCTCATCTTTTTTTTTTTACTCCGTTCATATTATCAGTACTTCCATCTATATCAAACCAATATGCTGCATTACCGCAAATGGTAATAATTATATTCTTCATTCTTAGAATGTCGTTTTTTTTTTATATTTGAAATATGCCATCGCTCAATTAAATTTGGAGAATTCGTCGTCGCCGTCGTCGTTGTTGTTGTTGTTGTTGTTGTTGTTGAGGTGCCGAGCAGGCAGAATCGGTAGTGCATCTTTGACCAAATGCTTACCAGCATTTCTTCCAGCTATTCTAAGTTTTCAGTTCGAATCACGCCAGGCTTAACTTTGCCTTTCGTCCTCCCAGGAACGACAAAAATAATCTACCATTTATGTACTGGACACTATGATCGACTTGGCCCCCCCCCCTTAAGGCGGCGAGCTGGCAGAATCGTTAGCACGCTAGACGAACTGCTTACCAGTAGTATTTCGCCCGTCGCTATGTTCTGAGTTCAAGTTCCGCCGAGCTCGACTTTGTCTTTTTATCCTTTCGGGGTCGATTAAATAAGCACCAGTTACCCACTGGGGTCAATGTAATCGACTAGTCCTCTCCATCAAATTTTCAGGTCTTGTGCCTAGAGGAGAAAGAATCATTCTAGTTGTTGTTTTTATTAAACAATCAATAGCTTTGAAATTATTTTTTTCTCAGGATTCCTTTATGTAGATTAAAAAAAAAAGACAAAACAAAATTCGCCTTCAAACTTACAATCACCCAGTCATATGACTAGTCGAAACGTGGACTTGTAAGACATTAGCATAAGGACCACCCTAAGCAACTACCACAATTTCGCCAGCGTTACAAGCAAAACACACACACACACACACACACACACACACACACACACACACACACACACACACACACACACACACACACATATATACTGGACACCGATAGACTCAAGACAAGGGAACCAATTTAGTGACACAACATTAACTATACCAATTTCTTTATACCTATAACTTATAACGCGGTTCGGCAAAAGAGACCGATAGAATAAGTACTAGGCTTACAAAGAATAAGTCCTGGGGTTGAGTTGCTCAACTAAAGGCGGTGCTCCAGCATGGTCGCAGTCAAATGACTGACAGAAAAGAATAAAAGAATAAAAGAAATACATGTATATATATATGTGTGTGTGTGTGTGTGTGTGTGTGCGTTTATGTGTGTGTGTGAATGTAGCAGTAAAGTATGTGTGTTTGTGTGTGAGTGTGTGTGTGTTTGTATATGTGGGAGCATGCAACAGTTACATGTACGCGTGTCTGTATGTGTGTGTGTGTGTGTGTGTGTGTGTGTGTGTGTTTGTTTGTATGTATGTATGTATGTATGTATGTATGTATGTATGTATGTATTTATGCACCGGTTATATGTATGTGTGTACTCGTGTGTATATGTGTACTTGTGTGTATATGTGTGTTTTTGTGTATGTGTGTGTGTGTATGTGTGTGCGTATGCGCGCCCGTGTGTGTGTATGTGCTCGCACATGCGCGTACGTGTGTGTCTGTTTAAGACACTTTAAAACTCGAGCGCATCGCGAAAAGGCTATAAAAACAATCCGCTCCACAATGGCGTTATTGTAAACAAGAGTTTAGATTTATGTTCAAAAATACATAAACGCGAACGTACGGTAGAAGAGGAAATAATCTCATATTTCCAGTATGGCCCCTGCTATATCAGTAAATCTGTCCTGTCTTCTCTATCTTGACAATGGTATTTATCATTATAAGTGCGGTGGTAATTTAGCGTTGGAACAATTATTGGTGATAGTGGTGTCAATTTAGTGTCGTCCGAGTGATGCTGTGTCGCATACATTCTTAACATAATAACGAAGCAGGGTAACGACCAATTGATGGCTTTCGGGATAATAATAATTCATATAAGTTCCTATGATATTGGTATGGATACGAGAATAACAAATTCTTTGTTTTATGTTGTTGCTTTCTTGCAGTGGTGGTGATGGGTCTTACTTTTTTTTCCTCTGCCGTGTAGTAAAGCGCGCTTTTGCAAACGCGTGGTTTTGGGTTCAGCTCCAATCGGCGTCAACTTGGAGAAATATCTTCTGCAGAAGCTCCGCGTCGATCACAATACTTGGTGAGTGAATCTAGTAGAGAGAAATTGTATGGAATCCCATTTTGTATATTCTTTTATGCTTTTACATGTCTTAGTCATTTCACTGTGGCCATGGTGGTACACGGCATTAAAGGGTTTTTTTTTTAGCCGAAGGAATCGACCAAAGGACTTACGCTTTACAAGTCTAGTATTTATTCTATCGGTCACCATCGGTTGTCAAGCGACGATGGTGGGACAAACATAGACACAAAAACACATACATAAACACACACAGACACTCACACACACATATATATATATACATACAAGGTTCCATGCAGTGGGACTGAACCCGGAACCATGTGGTTGCAAAGTAAGCATCTTACCACACAACCACGGAAATCAATATGTGTGTACCAGATATATACTACGGTCGATGTAATGAATACTGCCCTAATCCCCCATGATAGTTCTGATTGTGCGCGAACCTTAGAAATCAATATGCTCGTATGTAAGTATATGAGACTATGTACGTATAAGTGACTTCTTATGTATTGATGAGTTTTGTATGCATGAGGATCCGACAACCTACATCTTCTTTGTCGGATGTCGAATGTAACATGTGAGTCCTGTCGTTGATTTGCAAAAAAAAACCCCCACAGATTTCACAAGTATGAGGACTACGAGTCAGTGCAGGTGGTATATTTGCGGCCCCTTTTCTTCTTTGGTGATAGCGGTAGTAGAGGCAGCAGAAGCGGCGGCGGCGATGGTGTTGTTGCTGTTGTTCTTGACGTTAGTTGTGGTGGTGATGTGGTGGTGATGTGGTGATGTAGTGGTGGTGGTGTCGCTGGCGAAATAAGGAATAGAGAAACGCAATGATAAAATAAAAGTATGCGGCAGCGAAGTGGAAGGAGAAAAGAGGTCTTGATAAGTTGAAACCACGTCGACAATTAGACAATAAATAAATAATAATAATAATACGTATGCAATGATATCTATACATATAAACAACAATAATGACGGAGTTAAGGCAACGAGGTTTTTGGAAAGACCTTATCTTGAAATCTCATTTATGACGTCGATGTTTTGGTCGGGGTCAATGGTTTTGACCTGGTGGGTCTCAAACTCTCGTTGTTCTTCAGATTGTTAATATGATATTATTTAAGTTCGGGAGTGTGTGTGTGGATGTATAAGTGAATATGTATGTTCGTATGTATGTGTATGTATCTCTCTCTCTCTCTCTCTCTCTCTCTCTCTCTCACTATATATATATATATATATATATATATATATATATATATATATATATATATATATATATATATATATATATCATTGCATGCATACAGATAGATATGTATGTATAGAAATATATATGAATGTGTGCGTGTACAAATATACACATACACAAATATATTTGTGCGTGTGTGTGTATGCTTGTATATACACACATATATCTTACATATATATATATGTGTGTTTGTGTGTGTGTGTGTGTGTAATATATATGTATGTATTCTATAATTAGCGTACATCTGCTTGTGTGTATATATATATATATATATATATATATATATATATATGTGTGTGTGTGTGTGTGTGTATACATATAACTACACACACACACATACACACACGCCTTTCTGAAAGTAAATAAATGTGTTGAGATATGTATGTGCGTTTATCTAAGACACAATCATAATTGTGCAATTACGCGTGTATTGTAAATAGATAACGTACCACATATTAGATAACAAATGTCTGTAGACTTATTTTATTGTGTATCGTATTATACGTGAGTGTGTGTAATATATTTACTCAAATATGCACCCGTACGCGTAGATATATGGGCGTTTGTAGTTGGTTGAGCGCGGCCAAAAGATACAGATGGGTTTTAACCTTCCTCGTCCCGACTTATCCAATGAATCGGGTATTTTTGCTTGAATGTGTTCAATAAGTAATTTCAAATTTAATCAATCAGATATTTGATAATAATGCTAATGTTGAATATTAGGGAACGGAACAAAAGAATCGAGATTATATCGTACAAATCACAAACGCATGTACACACACATACACATGCACGCACACACACACATATACACATATATATATATATATATATATATATATATATATATATATATATATATATATACATACGACGGGCTTCTTTCAGTTTCCGTCAACCAAACCCACTTACTGCGCTTTGGTTGGCCCGAGGCTATAGTGGAAAACACTTGCCCAAGGTGCCACGTTGTGGGACTGAACCCGAGAAGCATGTGGTTGGAAAGCAAGCTTCTTACCACACAGCCACACCTGCACCTATGTATGTATGTATGCATGTATGTATGTATGCATGTATGTATGTATGTACGCATTATTCGCACGTCAGCAATGCTTGGCAATCCTATGATCAATTGCATTCTAACCGTAACTAACCAATTGTCTTGTATACTACATTCCCCAGTATGATCTTACATGCGTAAGAGTGCACAGTAGAATTACATAGAGATTTAGTTTCTATTTCTAGCATATCAGTGGATCAGCCTAGTTACACACGTACATGCTTTGTAAACTCGCGTTATTTGATACCAGTGAAATAGGATTTTCTTCGCCGGCATAATCTTTCTCAAATTACATCTGGCCATTCTTAAGTAGAGAGATTCAGAATGAAGAGAGCTGCGTTAGGAAACAAAAGTAAAACAAGAAAAAAGGTAGGTTAACCACGGTTGGATTGACGGCTTTGATCGTATGACTTCTTGCACAGGTCTCGGATGCGGTTAAAAAATTTAAAGAGCATTTACGATAAAAAAATAAATACACAGAGGGCAACGCAAAGTTGTAGAGAGTGTATGGAATCGATAGTGACGAACGTTCTGGGGGATCCGCAACCAATAGAACTGAGACTAACATCGCAGATGTGCGTGCAGCTGTGAGGGGAAATCGTCGAGTCACCATCCGTGAGTTTATCAGAGGATGTGCAGAATTATCACTGAAGATTTGGGTATGAGACGCGAGTCTATCAAGTTTGTGTCCAAACTGCTTTCAGCTGATAACGCATCTACCCATTCAGTGCAGCTTGTGCAGTAGTTTTTGGCTAGGCACAGCATTCCCCAGGTCCGACAGCCACCGTGCTCCCCAGATCTCGCCCCTTGCAACTGCTTCCGCTTTACAAAAATCAAATCAAAGTGAATGCAATGAGGCAACTGCTGATTATCTCAGAAAACGAGTTCTAGGAGTGTCTCCATCAATGGAAACAGCGCTGGATTAAGTGTGTATGGCTTCCGAAGGGGGACTCCTTTGAAGACGATTAAATGCCAAATTGGTACGTGTTGTAGCTTTGCTTTCATAGCAGTCCGGATACTTATTGATCAGACCTCGTATAATAGTGTCTCAAACCCATACATCACACATACGTACAGATATGTATATATATGTACGCAATTAGGTATGTATATGACTGCGTGTCTGTGTATGTGTGTGTGTGTGCTGTATGTGCGTGTGTATGCGTGATTTATATAGTTATCTATCTATATATAGTTATCTATCTATATATATGTATACATTTATATAAATATACATACATATATACGCATATATACATGCTTATGTATACATATAATATAAATATAATTATAAATATATATGTGTGTATCTTTGTATATATGTATGTGTATATGTTTGCGTGTGTGTGTACATATATACACACAGACACGCACACACAGTTATATACATACCTAATTGCATACATATATACACATCTGTACGTATGAGTGATGTATGAGTTTGAGACACTATATATGTATATACACACACACACACAAACACACACAAACACGTATATATATATATATATAGATATGTATACGTATGTATACACACACGCAGACACGCACACACACACACATACACATATACACACGTATTAAATACTTCACGGAAAGCAAAAGGATTTTCCATTTCATTTCAGTCCCTTTTCATATTCGATGAATGGCCCCTTGTCTTACATTGCACAACTCGCTTGTTTAATCTTCCTAAGTAAGACTCTGCTTTGCATTATGTCATTCACTTTATGTGACTACTACTCCGTCCGCATCCACACCTGCCACATTCTTAACCTTGGACTGCAATATAACAATTGCCACCACGCTACCCCCTACTCTTTGGAACCCCCTACTGATTAAATGTGAAAGCATTAAGCAACGAACTCTTTGCTCCGATGATACTATTGTTAAGAAACCGATACGACATAGACGTTTATCAAAGATCTTTTTAATGTTCTAGATTTGTTTTATATTTTATATCTTTATTTTATTTTGTTTCTGGCGTCAGAAAATGTTGCAGCCTTTTAAAGCACACACACATTTATGTAAGTTTTACACGCACACACGCACATTATGCATGCATGTATGTATGTACATATATGCATGCTATTTATATATATTTGCGTGTGCATGCATATATTTACACACATACATATACATATATGTATGTGTTAGATATATTAGGGATGTTGGAAATATTAAAATATGCACTTGTATATAAATAAAATATATATGATATATATTATGTATATATACATATATATATATATATATATATATATATATATATATATATATATATATATATATATATATAATAGACACATATATATACATATATATGCATATATATACATTGTATATGCATATACATTTATATAGATAGATAGATAGATAGATAGATAGATAGATAGATAGATAGATAGATAGATAGATAGATAGATAGGCTTATATATATTATATACGAGGCAGAAAGTATTTACGTCTGCATAAGCATCTTACGTCCATAAAGGAAATTAGCTTTGCATGCACATACACGAACATGCGCATATACAAACATACACATATATGCACATATACACACGTACAGATAGGTAGGTGTATGTGTAAAATTATATAATATAATACAATGTATGTATATATATGTGTATGAAAGTGCATGTGTATAATTATCATAGTCGCATATCCTTACCCTCTAAAACATTCTACATACACACACACACACATACACACACACAC
>NC_142947.1:13108094-13113094 GCF_046866305.1 Octopus bimaculoides
GGTTTAATTGAATGAAGAGGCGATGTCCATATCTCACTTTTAGCTTCTCCGTGATTGTTGGAAGCAAAGGAGAAAATTATATTTGTTTTTGTATTTGTTTCGTAAGATTCATAATAGGAAATCGTGCGTTGAAACAGTTGACATGTCTTGAGGTCATTTTGCCAATAAAATGCACGCACTGGTTATATTTCACTTCTATTGTTATCATTGTTGTCGTTGTCGTCGTCGTTGTCGTCACGATGTGGTTGTTGATGATGATGATGATGATGATGATGATTTTGATGATGACGATGATGATGATGTTGTTATTGTTATAAGTCTGTTAACTAATTAACTAATCAAATGTTTGAACAATCGTTTGATCAATAGATCAGTTGATTTGCCAGAGTTCTTTCCCCGCCCTCTATAACCTCGTGAGCTCTCTTTCCTCGCTCTCTATTACCTCGAGCAAAAACTCGAATACAGTGCTGGCGTCGGAACATCATTGGTGATTTAGCAGAGGGAGCAGAAAGGACTCTGAAAAACCAGCCGTTTGATTGATCCTACAATTAGCCAAACAATCGATTACGTAAATAATTAACTAGTTGACTAATAATCACTAAAAAGACGTAACATATCCAGTGTATAGATGAAGCGAGCCTTGCAAATTATAACCTCAGTAGCTGATCCCGTGCCGTCAAAAATGAAGGCTAATTGTAGTATGTTATATATATATATAAATAAGGTACAAAATAAGTTACACAATGATCACAGTTCCCTTGCACACGCAAACAAATACACACATATACTCACACAGAGTTGAAACGCTGTTTGAATTTTCTTTTCAGCGTTGAATGTTCTCCATCCCACTTACAGTTTGATATCATCCCTTCCTTGCTTATTCATCTATCACCCTCTTCCTTTCTCATTCATGTGGTGACGGAGAAATACACAAGAGTATTATTATAGTAGATATTTTTCACAATAAATTCCACGATAAATTCCAACAATAGTATCGATCTCAACTTTTGGCACAATGCCTGCAATTTCAGAGGAAGGTTTACGTTTATTACATCGACTCCAGTATTCACCTCAAACTTATTTTATCGACCCAACAACGATGTAAAGCAGAGTCGGGCCCCGGTGTAATTTGAACTCAGAACGTCGAAATGCCGCTATGCATTTCGCTCAGCATGCTAACGATTCTACCAGCTGGTCACCTTAATAATAGTATCAGACGAAATAAGTGATGGGAAATTTAACATGCGCATACAAGAGCTTTATCATTGTAAACAGGTTTTAATATATGCGAACGCACAAGTATTTACGCAATCGTAAACACACGCATACATTCATTGATATACATATGTGAGACTCACATACATGCGCGAGTAAATGATAGCTTGTGTGTGTGTGTGTGTGTGTGTGTGTGTGTGTGTGTGCGTGCTCGCGTGCGTGCGTGCGTGCATGATTCATTCGCGCCAGGGTTTCGACTTAAAGCTATGCGATTAAACATCTGAGAACAAAGCACTCATATATCTCCCCACAGATCTCTGAAAGGTTTGTGGTTCTGTGTACACACATGGATATACACATACCCCACCCCTACACACATACACGATCAATCAATCAATCAGTCAATCAATCAATCAATCAATCAAACAATCAATCTATCTGTCTGCTGTCTGTATCTATACCTATCTAATTATCAGTCTATCTATCTATCTTTTTCTATCTAGGTATGTATCTATCTATCTACACACACACACACACACACACACACACACAAGGCGCGTTTGCATGTATATGCGGAGGTGTGTGTCTGTGAGAATGTATGTGCGTCTCTGTGTGTCTCTGTCAGTGTGTGTGCCCGCTCTCTTCCTACTGAATTAAGTATGTTTAAATTATTCATCAGAGGTTTATAATACAATAAGTAAGATACATCAATAAATTTTGTTTTTCTTTACAGTATATAAATATTATTAATTCGGAATATCTATTGTTACAGCAGAAACCTTTTCTTTAAAGCTGAAGAAGCTATTTAACGACTTAAGAATTGTATTATATATAAATATTAAAGTAACATTACAATCGTCTTCTTCATTAAAAAAGGAGGCTGCTTCTTTTTTTGTCGCTAGTATTAAGATATTCACCCTTAAAACAAACATCATTGTGAAATCGTTTCAAGCTTTCAAAAGATAAATTCTCTTTTGCATTTTGTTTCAAGTAAATTTTCATTATGACTCTTCATTCTCAAGAGACGTTAGTACATATACACACATACATACATACATACATACATACATACATACATACATACATACGTGTGTGTTTGTGTGTGTGTTGTTTAAGATGATAAAATTCTATGGAAATTTAACGCTGACTTAAAACAAATGTTGGTTACATCTAATACAGTTTAAATTGATTTTCAATGTATATTGTTCCTTAACTTAAGTTTATACTTTGAATCATTTAGATCTGATGAAATACTTGTGTAGCTGAAGTATCTGTCTGTATTCGATGTTGAGAAATAATAGAGGCATTCTTGTTAAAGGCTAAATGCAAACAGGAGGTGTAGCACCTTCCATGACCTTTGTGGATATTGCCTTGACTTCACTGGTTATTTCCTTGATTTGACGTTGGCCCATTCCACTCTCCTGTCACAAATGAGTTCTACTCGTACTTTAAATGATTAGTCATGTTACATTTTGTGTCACGCTAAGAGTACGAGAGTCTGTGGAGTGCTCAGCCACTTGCACGTTAATTTCGCGAGCAGGGTTGTTCTGCTGAGCGAATTAAGTGGAACATTCGTCGTCGTATACGACGAAGTGCCAGTTAGACATTCCTTGAATTGTTGAGAATAATGAGGTTACTCTTGAGGTTCAACTTCTGTAGGATTGAGCCAGTCGTTTTAACGATACTATTGTTATTAAGGCGGCGAGCTGGTAGAATCGTTACCACACCGGATAAAATGGCTGGTAGCATTTCGTCCGTCTCTAAGCTATGAGTTCAAATGCCGCGCGGTCGGCTTTGCTTTTCATCCATTTGGGGTTGGTAAAATAATTACCAATTACGTACTGGGGCCGATGTAATCGACTAGCCCCTCCACAAAATTTCAGGCCTTGTGCCGACAATAGAAAGGATTATGATTATTGTAGTTGTTGTTGTTGTTGTTAAGGTGGTGAGCTGGCAGAATCGTTGGCACGCCAGGCAAAATGCTTATCGGCATTTCGTCCTTCTTTACGTTCTGAGTTCAAATTCCGACGAAGTCGACTTTACCATTCGTCCTTGCGAGGATCGATAAAATAAGTACCAGTTGTGTACTGGGGTCAATGTAATGGACTTACCCCTCCCCCTAAACCACGGACCTTAGTGCCTATGGTAGAAAGGATTATTATTATTATTATTATTATTATTATTATTATTATTATTATTATTATCGTTGTTGTTGTTGTTGTTGTTAAGGGCGGCGAGCTGGCAGAATCGTTAGCACACCGGGCAAATTCGGGCAAATGTCGACTTTACCTTTCATCCTTTTTGGGGTCGATAAAAAAAGTACCAGTACTGGGGTCAATGTAATCAACTATCTCCTCCCACCAAACCTCAGGCCTCTGCGTACCTGTAGTAGAAAGGATTATTATTTTTATTTTCCATTGCTATTGTTGTTATTGTTGTTGTTGTTGCTGTTATACAAATCAAGGCAAAGTATTACGTAAAACATTCATGCGCACACCACTACACACATCCATGAACATATACATACACATGTCTACACACACACATACACACACACACACACACAGAGTCTGACTCATCTAGTTGCCTTAACATCAGATTATGCATTCACTAGTATTTTAATCATTTGTTAATCTCCCTGATTTTCATTCTTCCTTCTCTTTCCCCTCTTATCCTACATCCCAACAACTCTTCCTTTGTTCAATCCATTCTTCTTCCAGCTTTTCTCCGCCCAACCCCATCGGTCCTAACTTCCTTCTTTCTTTTTCCTCTTTCGTTCAAATTTGTTCTCTCTTCCGCCAGACACAACGAAATACACACACTCACACTTACTCACATGCATATTTACACACGCATATACAAACAGACACACAAACTCTAGATTAATTCAACATCAAACGTATCAACGTGACTTGCCTGGGCTGGGACATAGTTATTCCTATGATTATTACATGAGCATTCTGGGGAATAGACGAATGACGTCATCTCCAGACGTTTATCTTATGAATATACAGGCAGACGATACCAGAACGTTGAGCCAGCGAAGGTATTATAGAAATCGCGATCAGATAAACAGACTGTGCGTCAATATAGTAATGTCGCCGTAGTTGATGTGTCGACATCTTTCTTTTTTAATGGGCAGATATGTGTGGGAAGAAGGTGAAAGAACGGCTTGTAAATCGATCTGTTACCGTGTCCGGTTGACGGTTGACTTTAAGACAAGTAAATATGGCGCTTGGCTCTCTGTTACACCTGTTTATTCTTCGTTCACACTCTGCAACACAAACATGAAACATGGACGTTACATCACAACGCATTCACACGCGTACAGTTCGTTGCACAGCGGGAAACAGCAGCACACAAATACACATTAGCATTTACAAATCACACATACACGCGCACGCATATATACATATGTGTGCGTGCGTATACGTACATGTGTATATATATATATATATGTGTGTGTGTTTGTGTGTATAAACACACAAACGCACATATATATATAGTAATATATATAGACTGTAAACAGGGGGTGGAGAAAGCGAGAGAGACAGACAGACAGACAGACAGAAAGACAGACAGAAATATTTAGATGCTAGAGGAACTACTGGAATCGAACCAGTAGCTACAGATACTCTCCACAGGTTATCTGAATATCCCTGCTAACGGTACAGCCATCGCAGTATGTTTTTATATGTGTGTGTGTGTATGTTATTGCGTGTGTGTGTGTATGTATGTATATATATATATATATATATATATATATATATATATATATATATATA
>NC_142947.1:13118094-13125594 GCF_046866305.1 Octopus bimaculoides
AGTATTTTCTATTCTGTGCTATAAATCTTCATCTTGGCAGCTCCATATTCCTGCACTTCAGATACTCTTTAACTACCTCGAACCCCCAACGCCCTCCCCACCCGCCTCTATCTCCTTCGCTGTTTCTTTTTCTTTTTTCTTTTTCTTCTTTCTTTTTCTTTTTCTTTTTCTTTTTTCTTTCCCCGGTTCGTCTCTCGCTTTTCTCTCTCTCTTTTTCTTGCATTTCAAATCTCATCTTTGCGTTTTAATTTCAATCATTTAAAAAGCTTTGGTGTTGATGGAAAAGTGATTAACTCTGAGATATATGGGTGGGTGGGTGTGTGTATGTGTGTGTGTGTGTGCGGGTGGGTGGGTGGGTTAATTTAAGGGTGGATGAGTGGAATGGTAGCGTGGTGGGGGGGGGGGAAGAATGGTGGAAAGAAAGCGCGTGAGGTGAGCGACGGTAAAAGAGAAGATAAGAAAGAACTTGGAAAGGAAAGTAGCAGGATGTTGTATGTTGATTCTCTTTGACAATCGCTTCTTACATAAACGCGGATCTTAAGAATTTCAGGTGATAGAAAGTGTGAGGGTGGAGGCCAGTGTGCTATGTGCACGCCCCATCTCTTTCATAATGAAATCAAATGGTGGTGTGCAGAGCGCTTATCGAAATAATATGCATGTTAACAGTGTGTGTGTGTTATATGTTTGTGTTTATAGATGTATGTGGTTACGTTCGTGTTTATGTGTGTGTTTATGTATGCATCTCTGTGAGTATGTGTCTAGGTGTATGTATTGAGAGAGAGATACAGGGAGAAAGAGAGAGTGAGAGAGAGAGCTTATGTGTATGTGTGTATGTGTGTAGATGTATGTGATTATGTTCGTATTCATGTGTGTGTTTATGTATGCATCCCTATGAGTAGGTGCGTGTAGGTATATGTATTGAGAGAAAGAGAGAGAGAGAGCTTATGTGTGTGTATGTGTGTAGATGTATGTGATTATGTTTGTATTTATGTGTGTGTTTATGTAAGCATCTCTATGAGTATGTGTGTGTAAATTCACTCACAATACATTGATCAGCCTAAGGTTATAATAGAAAACACTTCATTAAAGTGCCGCGCAGCGGAATTACATCCGAAATCGTGTAGCCATTCCTGCGCCTCTCGAATTTGATCTGAAAACTTGAGTCACGGTCTAGCCTGACTCATTAAAATCTTATCTACAAGTGAGTTTTCTTCTGTATTCTCCAGTCCGCAAGAACAACGGCGACAACAGCAAAACTAACAGAAGTGTCTCCCACAAATTTGTTACAAAAAAAAAAAAAAAACTTTAACTTCGACAAACTCCGTGAAATTTTTGAACTGCAGATTATCTCCCGATTGCCAATAATGATAAAAATCTTAGGGCGAAAAACCACAATGCGGAAAAAAAACGAAACAACCACAATAATAATAATAATAATAATAATAATAATAATAATAATAATAATAATAATAATAATAATAATAAATAAATGAAACCAAAGTGTGGCAGTAGGAAAAGTGTTTATTTATAGAATGTTCCGTCACCACCTATTAGAAAAATACAGGAGTTGGCTAATGTATACAGAAGGAAAAGTTTTCTTTCCTCACAAGCATTTAATCAAAATAGTGAAATGAAAGAGATAGACATCTGCTAGGAGAATTAGAAACATTATGATGTGGCAAGGTGAAGCAGAACTGGAAATGATTGTTTATATATGTATATATATATATATATATATATATATATATATATATATATATATATATATATGCAAGTGCATGTGTGCTGTCATTGCTAAATTCTGAATCACTAATGCCATATCTTTCGAAGATAATAATAATAATAATAATAATAATAATAATAATAATAATAAATACACTGATGCAGTACGAGACAGTGACTTGGTGCTATGCTATTTCTATGAACTATGTTGTATTGTTCATCCTTTATCAAAAGAATAAGTCAAATAAATGCAATGAAATGGTTTCAACATAATATTGAGGCTATCTTAGTTTGACAGTTTCTCACTTTTTGCTTTAGACCACTCAAGTATTATTCTATACTGCTCAAATATTGGTCTATATTGTTCTCTTCTTGTTCTACACCGTTCAGTTTTTGGTCTGTGCCTTTCACCTTTTGATCTATGCTGTTCACCTTGTTCTATGTCATTCACTTCTTGGTCAACGCCGTTCACCTCTTGCCCAAAACTGTTCCCTTCTTTGCCTGTGCTCTTTCT
The DNA here is from genome assembly GCF_046866305.1 of Octopus bimaculoides. Lineage (NCBI taxonomy): Eukaryota > Metazoa > Mollusca > Cephalopoda > Octopoda > Octopodidae > Octopus > Octopus bimaculoides. The sequence goes on from NC_142947.1 coordinate 13,120,331, forward strand.
TCTTCTACGCTGTTCATTTCATGGACCATGTCGTTCACCTGTTATTATATGCCACTCAGTTCTTTATCTACACTGTCTCACTTGATCTGCACCGTTCATCTCTTCGTCTACACTGCTCACTTCTTGGTTTACACCTTACATCTCATAGTTTGTCATTCACCTCTTGGTTTATGCTCACCTCTCATAGTTATTCCTCGTTCATCTCTTGGTCTACACGTTTTCCCTCTGCTCAAATCCTGGTCTATGCTCTTCGAGTCTTAGTCCTCAAGTCTTCACTAGTCATCATGTTCATTGATCAGAAAGAACTACCAGAATTATATATGTGCTATACATTGTAATACGTAAATGCCTTGATATATACTTTACCTGTACTTGTTCAGAGTCTATTCAAATATCCGAAAATCTATGAATGATTTTTTTCTGTAGTATATTTTCCTTTTCTATGAAGTGCTTCTCCTTTCTTGGTAGTCTGTAATTCAGTTAACAAAGTCTCCCCGTTTTCCCCCACCGATTAATTTGTCTCAACAAAAGGTTGTTTTGTAACCACTACCATACGACCGACGTACTTCTGTCTACTAACAATGGCCCTTCAATCCCCTATAGATAAATATAAAGGACTGAAACAGCGTGTCAGTTTAAGGATTTGTCACTTCCCCGTAGCTTGTCACATTTCACTTAATGAAAATCCCTATTTTACAGTTTTTCTTTGGTACTGTTTGTTCTAATGCTGGTGATAATCGAAACGTTTCACTTAGAACAAATAAGGAGAGAGAATATCGTTGCTGCATACGGCTTCTATTATGTGCGCTAAGTCCAGTAAACAGACACCTGACCCTTTGAGGTCCGACGTTACAAACGAGGGCATGCGTTGATGCCCTCTATAAATTCACTACACCACTTTTTATACAAATGTTAGTTCTTTTTATCAACATCAATAATAATGGCTTCTTTTTTCTCACTTAATCAACGAAAGAAAACATAATATATGCTTGCTATTGTCGCTTGACGGACATATTTAAACATTTTCAATTTATTCACTTGCATTCCGCAGTATTCAAACGCTGAATCAATAAACTCTTCAGATAAGGCTATAGGGATTTAAATCTGCTTTTCAGCAACGGAAATAGGGAAAGATTGAATAAATACCCACTCCGCTACCCGCATATTTTCCTAATGCCAAAGTAAATATTATTATTATTATTATTATTATTATTATTATTATTATTATTATTATTATTATTATTATTATTATTATCGTTAGTAAAGGCAGCAACCTGGCAGAATCGTTAGCGCGTCGGTCAAAATGCTTAGCGGCATTTCGTCCGTCTTTACGTTCTCAGTTCAAATTCTGTAGGGGTCGACTTTGCATTTCATACTTTCGAGGTCGATAAAATAACTACCAGTTGAACACTGGGGTCGATGTCATCGACTTATCTCCCCTTCCTCCAAGCTGCCCTTGTGGCAAAAAAATTGAAATAATAATAATAATAATAATAATAATAATTACTTTTATTATTATGATGATTATGTTTATTATTATTATTATTATTATTATTATTATTATTATTATTATTATTATTATTATTATTGTCAAGACGGTGAGCTGGTAGAATTGTTAACGTGTCTAGCGACCTGCCGTCCGACTTTACGTTCTGAGTTAAAATTGCACCGATGTCAACTTCCATACTTACGGGGCTCAATGAAGTAACTACCAGTCGTGCATTCCCGCTACATGGCACCTTGGTGCCTTCCGTGCGTGCGCGCTCATGCGTGCGTGTGTGTCTATCTATATATATGTGTGTGGAGGAGGAGACCCCCTTCGGTCATGAATGACCATGGGATTGCACCTAGAAAGTTACTCTCCGAGGCACAAGACCGGGCAAGATTGTTTATAGAAGACCAGCAGTTGCTCAAGCATACCAGCCTCCTCTCTCCACACCAAGGATGTTATCCAAGGGAAAGGCAAAGATCGATACAGCTTGGGACCAGTGACATCACAACTCATTTCTACAACTGAGTGAACTGGAGCAATGTGAAATAAAGTGTCTTCCTCAAGAACACAACACGCAGCCCGGTCCGGGAATCGAACTCGCAACCTCACGAATGTAAGCTCGACGCTCCAACACTGAGCCATGCGCCTTCACATATATGAGTACATACATACATACATACATATATATATATATATATATATATATATATATATATATATATATATATATATATATATATATATATATATATATATATCCCAAGCTCTGTAGATATGTTTAAATCTATAAATATATCCACTAACGCAAAACACATGCTTTCATAAACCACGTGTGTATGCGTGTTATATGCGTCTCTGTGTGTGCTTCTGTGTGCGTGTGTGTGGTCACCTATACGTGTCTGTGTGTGTACTTGTGCGGACGGACCATATTGCAACTGTTTATCTGCGCTGTGGCAGCTTTACTTCTCAGTCATATTTCCGACATATTTCCATATGGCGTACAATCAATCCTCTCCCGAGTTGTTTGTCTGTTTTTCTTAAATCTCTCTACAGAACATTCAAACTCCATATTTTTGTCACCATATTTTCCCAATAATATTTCTCCTTTTTTTATCTATCTCCTCTTCCTTAACGAGTGCAACTTACTGCACGCAACTATCAGACCTAACCGAACCCCCTCCTCATCATTTAATCAGCGCCATATAACGACAGATGTCATTGCAGTATGTCAGCGGATGTCATTAGGTTAAGATAAGTCTTATGACATCGGCAGAGGCAACATCATTGTCACGTGGTTTGCTCATTCTCCCTGTTTCAATAAACTAAATTAATTTAGTAAAATTGTTTACTTGACAAGTCTATTATAGGCATATGACAGTTGGATGTATGCATTTATACAGGGTGACTGTCACTATATGTGTGTGTGTGTGTGTGTGTGTGTGTGTGTGTGTATGTGTGTGTGTTTGTGCGAGCGCATGTTGTGTGTGTTTGTGTGGGCGCATGTACGCGTGTTTGTGCGTGCGAGTCGGTGTGTGTTTGTGTGTGTATGTGGCTGTACAAGCTACGAGTGTGCTTACGAATACAATGCATGTGTTCGAAAGTGCATCACATGTGAATATATAAAATGTATGCGTACATATATGTATACGTGTGTGTGTGTGTGTGTGTGTGTGTCTGTGTGTGTGTATGTGTGTGGAAGAGAAAGAAAAAAAGAGAGGTTGAGTGGAGTTTGAGTGAGAGCATATATATGTGTGTGTGCGTGTGCACACATATATACGCCTACGTAAATTTGGGTGTATTAGCGTATGCCTTAATCATGCAGGCGGTTATCTTTACTCACTATATAATTTCTGCTATCAATCTATCTATCTATCTATCTATCTATCTATCTATTTTAAATGTTTGTCTATCTATCTGTACATCTGTCTATCTATTTCTCTATCTTTCTCACTTTGTTTCATGTGTGTTTTTTATGAGGCACGATCATATATATACTCATACGCAAGTATATACGTGTGTGTATGTAATGTACGTATGTATGTCTATACATACATACATATATATATATATATATATATATATATATATATATATAGAGAGAGAGAGAGAGAGAGATAGATAGATAGATAGATAGATAGATAGATATAGATATATACATATCTATATATATATATATACATGTATATATATATACACACACATATATATACAAATATATATGTGTATATATATGCATGTACATGTTTATGTATGCATGCGTGCCTGAATATATATATGTATATACATATATACACACACACACACACACACACACACACACATATATATGCATGTACATGTATATGTATTCATGTGCGCGTGCATATATGTATGTATGCATATGAATATATATATACATGCATATATATATATATATATATATATATATATATATATATATATATATATATATATATTCGTGTTGGAATATTTGAATAGGATGTTATCTTTGTGTGATGCAAGCATCATGCATCCGTGAGATCCTGTATGCACGTGCATGTGTGTCCAAACACATCATCCTGTTTTGCATAAATAATGAATAAGGTATGTTTGTTTGTAATCTGGTATGTAAATTTCTGCGAATTGTCACGTGAGAGCATATTCACGTGTTAATGTCATTACTAAGAGTTGTTTTAAATTGGTTCTATGCAACCCACACATTTCCTCGTGCTTACACAACACACACACACACACACACACACACACACACACATACACACACACACACGTTTGTTTATATATGTATATATATATATATATATATATATATATATATATATATATATATATATATATATATATGCATACATAGATATATATATGCACGAACGTTCACGTCAAAAGCCTCATTTCAATATGTTTACAAGAATATATGTATATACACACACACACATATGTATATATATACACATATTCACGCACGCATGCGCATAGACTGACAAGTATATATGCAAATGAGTAGCAGAGACTTATGCAAATGCACTCATAACACACAAAATAATATAGGCAGACTGAGTAACCTGTATAAACATCACACCCATTCCTATACAAGCCTTCTTTGAATCATGCCCATGTATGTGTTTATGTATGTCTGTATGTATGTATGTATGTATGTATGTATATATCTATGTTTGTATCTCTGTCTCTGTATGCATATATATATGCATATATACATATATGTATATATATATGCATATATATATATATACATACATTTAAATATGTATATATTTATATGTACATATATATGTATATATATGTATATATATATATATATATATATATATATATTTACATGTACACACATATATATATATATATATATATATATATGTACGTATATACTTACATATATACACATATATATATACATATATATATAATATATATTATACACGTAAATATATATATACACACATAAATATATATGCACATACATATACATATATTATCTGTATGCATATTTATACGTAAGCATGCACATGTACTTATATGCACATATATGTATAGAAATGTATTCATATATATCCATATAGGCATATGCATACATATATAGGCATATATATATACAGATGATATAAGTAGTGCTAACTATATGATTTAGCTTTATTATTCATTGTGAATCATTCCATGATTTATTTCACTGCAAATCGGAGTTTCGAACAAATGGTACTCGTTCTATGGGCTTTGTACTATGTAGTGTATCGTTGAAGGTGTGTCTGCAGTTTACGAG
>NC_142947.1:13130594-13138094 GCF_046866305.1 Octopus bimaculoides
GACAGATTAACAGACATTGTATACATGAATGCTTAGTACTTTAGTGTCACTAAGCAGAGGCCGCCCTTCACTGCTTTCATTCAGCTTGTGACCACCCAGTTTGCCGCATCTTCAAGGAGGTCTGTATCCACATCTGGCTAAACAGTGTGGTGCCTTTAGTAGATGTAATCTGACCACTACCACAGCACGATTGTCAAAATAGCCAAAATTTCGGGCGGTTTTGCTGACGTCAACGTTACTACTCTTATATGGGGGCCGAATATTATGGATGTAAACACAGATGGAGTGAAATGTGTTGGCTGCTTATCAATATGGAAATAGCTGTGCTTCTGAAATATAACACTGAGAATATTGTGCGGGCGGAAATAGGCTTTAAATATCGCGTCAGTTGTTCCATTGAGATTCGTAATTCCACGTAAATGCGAGGTGGTTGCCGTCGACAGAAAAACACAGACGCACACTTATATATGCAGACACCCATCCATAGATACACACATAAATACAGTTGTGTGTGTGTGTGTGTAATATGTGTGGTGTGTGTGTAATGTGCGTAGTGTGTGTGTGTGTAATGGGTGTGTGTGTGCGTGTGTGTGTGTGTGTGTGTGTGTGTGTGTGTGTGTGTGTGTATGTGTGTGCTCATACACTCAAACAGACGAGCATACAGAATGTCTCTTAAGAGAGGAGGAATAGCATGCTGCGAACGCACAAACAGGAACACTCCAACATTTTGTATATAACTAGATGAAGACGTACATACATACATAAACACAGACACACACATACTCACACACACACACACACACACACACACACACACACACACACACACATATATATATATATGAGGCCTGAAAAGTATAAATAACAGGAAGACGAGATATAAAAAAAATGGGGGGGATGTATTAAGTTTAGGCACAGGAATTACAAGAAATTAAGAGGAAATGGCTTTTACGCTTCGAGCATACACGATCGACTTCTGAAAGAATAGAGAATGAAAGAAGAACACACGTATGTCTATCGAACAGTCGATAGACATACGTGTGCACGCGCGTTTGGCTATGGACTGCTCACATGCATATATAATATAGATTCTTAAATAGTGCTCGCTGGTAAGAGTGCCGACAGGTAACCAGACGATATATTATTTCATTCTTTTCTGTTACTTGTTTCAGTCATTTGATTTCGGCCATGCTGGAGCACCGCCTTTATAGTCGAGCAAATGGACGCCAGAGCTTATTCTTTATAAGCCTAGTGCTTATTCTATGCGTTTCTTTCGCCGAACTGCTAAGTTACTTGGACGCAAACACACCAGCATCGGTTGTCAAGCGATGCTGGGGTGGGGGGATAAACAAACACACAAACATATACACACACATACATATATATATATATATATATATATATATATATATATATATATATACAACGGGCTTCTTCCAGTTCCCGTCTACCAAATCCACTCACAAGGCTTTGGTCGGCCCGAGGCTATAGTAGAAGACACTTGCCCAGAGTGCCACGCAGTGGGACAGAACCCGGAACCATGTGGTTGGGTAGCACAATCACAATCACTACACAGTCATTCCTCCTCCTATTACCACACAGTCACTCCTACCCTATATATTTAACATCTCATTATAACATTTAAAGCATTTCCTTAATATTCGACGGTTATTGTTTAATCCCAGCTGGAACGGATAATTGACAGTGTCGTTAGAGCTTTGGACAAAAATCATTGCGGTAATCGTTCCAACTTCTTCCACTCTGAGTTCGAAACTCACCGAGGCATATTTTGCCTGTCATCCTTTCGTGGTGGATAAAATGTGATCAAATCTAGTGCGGTGGAATGGCGAAACTCAAAGAAAGTAGGAACAGATGCCTCGTGGTAATTGTTCTGTTTCTTTGAATTTTTAATTCAAATCTCGACATGGCCTACTCAAGCGACAGACACAAATTGTGCCTCCGATTAACACCTCTACTTGAAAGCCTGTTCGCCTTTCGTAGAGATCCACTCAATTGTAATCATTCGTGCTACTTCTCCAGTATCAAGATATCTTACTCTTTCTCCCATAAAATTCAGGAGACCTCTGACGGGCCATGGACACCACCAAATCTATGAAGAAAGTTATTCTAGTCATGTCGCAATTTTGTACAGGATCTTAGCAATACATTACGTAATGTTTACTTCTTTATATATTCGACGGTAGATTAAATATGCGACTCCGACGTCATTTTGTATCTAACATTTTCAATGTTTATATCTGATGAATCAAGGTTTTGTGAAAAACTAATTTAAGTCTCGTACATTTTTGCAATAAATATTAGATGTTGTTGTGTCTAGGGTGAGTCATTATATCAATATAATTAAAACACACACTGGTTCAATTCCACTCCTTTTCTTTATTATTAGTCAATTGGTTAAATATCTAACTAATTTATTTTGTTTTCGCTTCTCAAAGCTCTTTGACAAACAACGTTTACTAGTTGCAACCTTTTCAATGACTATTGACTCAGTCCGATATGGATGGTTACATTTGTCAGTTTGAAATTTGTTGCGTTCATGCAACAAAGTTTCCGAAGCGAAATTTTAAACCATACTACCGTACTTTTGAAAAATCAAATAGCGTCGAAACTTTCAAACAACCATCAGGTATTGTATTTGTGCAAATGTTATTTACTCTTCCTTGTATGGAAATCTTTATTTTTTCGTCCTCGTCTTCTCGAATATAATCCGTGTACTACTCATCACACACACAAACAAACAAACATCGAACAAACGAACAAACGCATGTAACTTATCAAGATCTGTGCTACTGTGGCGAAGAACAGAAGTATGTGCATGTTTGTGTATGTGATTTGTGCATAATCTAAACTGCGATGTACTTGCGAGAAGCTTATGCTACAATTTAACGTGTAATTTCTAGGTGACATTTAATTCTGCCATTCTTTAATTCTGTTATTCTTGTAATTCTAATATCCTCCTAGTGAAACGGATAAATTATCCTTGCCAACGTGTTTCTATGACAACCAATAGCCCTAACGGCCATTATTAGTATGCAATGCTGTCAGCTTGTTTATATAACACCAGTAATCACTTTGCAGTGATCTTTTGTAAGGGTAATTTTATAACATCAACAACGACAGCCATGTGAGAATGCATGCATGTATGTATTTATGTGTGTATTGTGTGTATTTGTGTGTGTGTATGTGTGTGAGAGAGAGAGAGAGAGAGAGAGAGAGAGTGAGAGAGAGAGAGTGAGAGAGAGAGAGAGTGAGAGAGAGAGTGAGAGAGAGAGGGTGAGAGAGAGAGAGAGAGAGTGAGAGAGAGAGAGTGAGAGAGAGAGAGAGAGTGAGAGAGAGAGAGAGAGAGAGTGAGGGAGAGAGAGAGAGTGAGAGAGAGAGTGAGAGAGAGAGAGTGAGAGAGAGAGAAAGAGTGAGAGAGAGAGAGAGTGAGAGAGTGAGAGAGAGAGAGTGATCTGGTGGCCGCTTATAGCGTGTTTCTTATTCACGCCATCTTTTTATCTGCGTTCCATTTTGCAATTATGGTAGAATAACCAGTATCGAAAGCATCAACAACAATGACGACAACGAGAACAACATTTCTTATATGTATGACAGCAACAACAATAACAACAACAACAATAGCAACGCCTCAGAGGACCGAAAGAAAAGTAATACAGGAAAATGTCACATCTTCACTTGTACTTGGTATTATTTTGATAGCGAATTATTCTAGATATTAAAACGTCCACTATTACACGAAGTTGACATCAGTAACAACAACAACAACAACAACAATTACGGCAACAACGACAACAACAGCAGCAATATCATCATCATAATCAACATCATCATCGTCGTCTTTGTCCTCATCAGCGACATCAACAATGTAACCAATGATTATGTGAGCATATATAACGAGGGATCTTTTACGTATGCCATAGATCTACTTATTAAAAATAAGTGGTTAAGAAACCAGGTTTCTGGTGCAGTTCCACTGCGTGGAACTTTGCGCAAGTGTCTTCTGCTATGGCGTCAGACCGACGAATGCTCTGTGAGTGAATTTGGTTGACGAAAACTACGTAGAAGCCCGTCGTGTGAATATATACATGTGTGTGTTGCGTACGTGCTTGTGTGTGTGTGTGTGTGTGTGTGTGTGTGTGTGTGTGTGTGTGTGTGTGTGTTTGTGTGTGTATGTGTGTGTGTGAGTGTTTGTCCTCCAATCACCGCTTGACAACCGGTGATGGTCTGTTTACATCTCCTTATTGTAGCGGTTCGGTAAAAGAGAACGACAGAATAAGTGCCAGACTTTAAAAAAAAAAGTACTCGTTTCCACTTTGTTCGACTAAAGAATTAAAGATGGGTGTCCCAAGATTGCTACAATCCGGTGAATGTAACAGGTAAAGGATTAAAGATATATTTGCTGTGTCAGGGCAGCTAATTGGAACAGCTGTTAAAGGATCGAGTACATTGCTTCAGGTTATTTATCCTGACTCTCTGCGGACTTAAGTTCAAATCGCGCCCAGATCAATTTTTCTCTTCGTCCTTTCGGGTTCGACAAGAAAAATATCCATCTAGATCGGTGAACTGAGAGAACAGCGAAGACATTGCGATATTCTGTCTGGATCTGTATGTTAAGAAAGTAAAATGTCATAAGCACTGCCTAACACCACGTGACAAAATGATTAAGAAAATAATATCACTGTTCTATATTCAAAGAGAAGTAAACACAGATTGGTTAATCAATGCCTCTGCAACTCTCCAAGACAAAAATTAGGATACTTATGGGTAGAATTTTTACTACGGTCATTGTTTCTTGCAATACATACCAATACATACATGCAAAGCAATTTTTATTTCAGAGGCGTTTAAAATATTTTTGTGGATCCCCAATTTACTATTGTTAAATGGACCCACCCAAAATCTTATATGGACCCCGGTTAAGAACCACAGCTTAAAAGATCGGATAGTTACGGCTAGAATGCCTATGGTCGTAGTCTGTTCGATCTTGGGCCTGTGAGTATAGATAAATAACAACAACAACATTGACAGAAACAACAGCTACTCTCTCGCTTATACATCTATCAAAAGCGTCAATAACAACTACGGTAATATCTATACCCAGCATCACTAACCTCGCCACCATCAAGACCGAGTTTATATGAGAAGCTTTGTATGTGGCCACTTGACTTGCTAGTCGCGGTGTTAATACGAAGTTAGGAACGGTATTGTGAAGATACGAGCATTTAGAGAAAGATGATGATGAGATTCTGCTGTTTTTAATGTGGTGGTGGTGGTGGTGGTGGTGGTGGTGATGGTGCTAGTGCTTTCTGTATTTATTCCAACGGTTAAATCGTATTTCTGTTGTTGGAGACTGATCTGGTATCGGTTTCTCCAATCCCTTTTGTTCCTTTTTCTTTCTATTTTTCTCGTCATGTTTGATGGTATCAATACTAATGTTAAAGCGATGACTTTAAGGACGCATTTGTTGTGTTAGAATTCAGACTATCAACAATGGCGGCGAAAGCGGCAACAGTAAACAGCGATGGCCGCGGCAGTGGTAGCAGCGATGGCGGCGGTGGTAGTGGTAGTGGTGATGGTGGTGGTAGCAATAGTGTGTGTTTATGATAATAACGATAGTGTTCATGTTCCCGGTCGTAGAGCGTTGGGGGGGGGTGATGGGGCGTGGAGATGGTTGTGTTGTTCGGTGTGTAGTCAGCCTTTTATAGCTGGTGTTGAAGAGTTGTGACGGTAGTGGGGAGGCGGATAGGGAGGGTTATTGCGTATATTAGTACTCTTTGTTGTTGACGGTGATGTTGTTGTTGCTGTTCTTGTTCTTTCTGACGTTCTTGTTATTGTTGCTGTATTTGCTGCTGCTGGTGGTGGTGGTGATTGTTGATAATGGTGATGCTGTTTGAGCCTGTCTAATTCGGAGCCTTTTAGTCACTCCATCTTGGCAGCTGACTGTCAGCAGCTTCATTAAGAAAGCCCCGACATCAAACAACAGCCTTCATTAAGATAGCTTCTAGGGTATTACTTTCATGTAATGCTTACTCGCTAATGGCTTGATCTCTGATTTTGCCAACATTATAGATTCTTTTTGCTCTCACTTACCCCCAGAACGGGGCGGCTAATCAGATATTTAAATAGACACAAATCATATTATAATACACAAGTCTTATTAGCTCCACATTCTTCAAACTTTGGAGTCTTCAGTTGTTTGTGCTTTACCAGGATTTTGATATGTTAGTCGGTATCTGTTCACTTTCATCTATTGCTTGCTTCAGGCAATGGACAGCGGCCACGCTGGGGCATTGCTTTGAATAGTTTAGCCGAGCGTATCGATTCCAGTACTTATTTTTTAAGTGTACTTATTCTTTAGCCGAACTGTTAGATTTCTTGGAAAAAAAGCAGCGAATGTATACAAAAACAAAGACGGAAAAAAAGGAACAATGTTACACAAATACAATAAAAATAACAAGACATAACAACAGATGTCTTTCGACTAAGGACGAATTAAATTAAATTAAGCTGATATATGACGATCCTCTACCAGGCTCTGGTCGGCCGGAGCTAAAGTAGAAGACACATACCCAAGGTAGCACCCAGTGGGACTAAAACCGTAGACCACAGTAGGGAGACAAGCTTCTGAACCAAACAGCCACACCTGCTGAAATTTCATATCTCTCGTTATAATTCTGGATAGGTCTACCCAAGTCCCATATGACAAGAACACACCCATAGTTTTTGTTTTGTCAGCTCAGAAGGGAGCGTTGTCTAACAAGCTGTTACTTCTAAGGTTATTAAAGTGTCAAACTGAAAATCCTCATTAAGGCAATAACGTATGATTAAACCGGTGGTTTTATTGACGGAAGATCTTATTAAAGTCATTTGTTTAGTTAGCACCAGGAAATCATGGGATACCTATGGCATATCTCACACTGTAAAACAACTTACCAGCACCCACACGCGCGCGGAGATAATGTATTAACGAGAAATCTGCGGTGAAACATAAGATTCCCAAGAGTATATAAGCAATCTTCTTTCCTCTAATCAATTCCAGATTCACTGCTGAGCCTTAATTATGAGTTGATTATTTAACAAGCAGTAAATTAATCACTTTTTTTTTTCTCACCAATAGAGCACAGCGAAGGTATTTTCCGCAACCTTTTCCAGACAGTTATAATTTCTCGATGATACATACATACATACATACACTCACACATACGCACACTCGCACATACGCACTCACATACACACACAAACAGATACACACACATACATGTGTGTGTGTGTGTGTGTGTGTGTGTGTGTGTATACACACACAGAGCGAGTGAGAGAGAAATATATATATATATATATATATATATATATATATATAGAGAGAGAGAGAGAGAGAGAGAGAGAGAGAGAAATAGATAGATAGATAGATAGATAGATAGATAGATAGATAGATAGATAGATAGATAGATATATTCATGATCAGAGTTATTCGGAAACCGA
>NC_142947.1:13140594-13163094 GCF_046866305.1 Octopus bimaculoides
TACTGCTGTTGCTACTGCTGCTGCTGTTGTTGTTGTTGTTGCTGTTGCTAGCCTTATAATCAATCTTACAATACATTCTATATTTAGATGAGAATTCACTGAGTATGACTTAAAGTCCCTTCCAGATGTTCATGATTCCAGTTAATGGAAAATCACTGGCAACAATGGTTTATTTAGTTGAAAACAATATTTACTTCAGCCGTTGTTGATATCTGTATCAATTTCACAGCCTCTTTCCTCTGAAAATAGCAACTGTTCCTTCTTTTTCTCTTTATGGCCTTTAAAGCTAAGAATGGTTTTCTTCAGTCTCTGTTGATTTTTGCCGTTATCTAACATCTGTTAGCTTAGCTCCACTATTTTTAAAGCGCAAAGATGGCCAAAAGAACTGCGATTCTTCACGTCTTTCACGATCATAACTCTAAACACATTTACTCACTTCGACAAGTCAATAACAAGCTTTTTGCACTTCAAACATATTGAAATTAAGAGGAATCCCTTACAATTAATAAAAGGCAACTGTTAGCTTTCTCTTGTCTTCAGAGTAGTTATATAGTCGCTTGCTCTATAAACAGAACAAAGCAAAGCTTTCAGCAAATGGAAAAGAAAACTCTATTCCAAACTAACTTATCTGTTCCTCAGAGTGTGTGTGTGTGCGTAAAAGTATATGCATGTATATATGTGTATATATTTATTCGTACATATAGAGGCGTGGATGTATGGTAAAAAGCTTGCTTCTCAGCAACATAGTTTTGGGTTCCGTCTCACAGCACGGCAATTTGGGAAAGCGTCTTCTACTATAGGCCTCGGTCCGACCAATGCCTTGTAGTGGATTTGGTGAACGGAAACTGAAAGAAGACCGTCGTATATGTATATATTGGTATGATATTAAACTACAATTCGTTGGTGAGGGCCCAGTTCGGATGTTCTGGTGTTGGGGTGGGGGTGGGGGGCTTGAAGTCACCCTGTAATTAAGGTCCCGTCTATGAGTGAAATAGAACCTAACACGGGTGGATTTAGGTCTTTAGTTGCAGTGAAAGCAAACTTATCGTAAAAACAAAACAAAAGACTTACAGACAGCGCCACTCCTATATATATATATAATATTATTTAATAGACACAATACACGTCTAAGTGCTACTAAGCTACTATTAGTTTCTTGTGCTGAGAACATGCCAAATAATGAATTACAACGTGTGTAGCATCTCCGTACAGTCATCAGGCACAAATCACGTAGCATAACGATCTAAAAATTGAATGGGAGAAGAAACGCGAAAAGTCGAGAAGTAAGCATATAGAAAACAGAATCCCTGAACCGTCGAGAGTTTCGTGCAGTGGCTCTTGTCAAACTGTTTTTTTTTATTATTATTATTGGCATTACCTTTATATAGATTGGCTAAAATGAGAGATATAGTTTTCTGGATTGTTCTAGAATAAATTATAAAATCAACTACAAAGTCGCGTGAATAAGGCAGAAAATAATCTATACGCACACATATTATGCGTATTATGTGTAAGTGTGATGAAGGCTGTTAATAATTATATAATTAATCTAAATTATATACTTTATAATTCCAACAATAATTAAGAACCATTCTACTGAAAGGGCATCAACCTCATTAACATCAATTCACCGTTTTTTTTTATAACCTAACGTATATGCACATACACATTTAGACATATATGCATATATGCGTACATACACTTGCAGATGTAACCTTGAGGATTTTCGAGCAGACAAGAGAAATGTCGTTAGCAAAATCTGAAATGCAGTTAAAATTTTCGAAGAAGCGGTAAAACTGTAACACTAATGGTGACATTGAAAATACATTTATACACTATCAGTTCAAACAGAATGGAAATTAAAAGGAGAAGAAAGTTTTAAAACACATTCAGAATTAGAATTATCCGATTCCTAGAAAATATTGAGATTTCAATCATGTTATCTGATATTATTAACCTTACAGCAATCAATGTTCAGCGATTTATATTCAATCCTATAAATCTTATAATCGATTCTTTAAATCTTACAATCAAATCTTAATCATTTGTGCTAATCAATTATCAAATCTTATGGTTACATTTTCATTATCCATTAATTTATCTGTCTAATCTACTTTTTATTTTTCATAAGGTTAACTTGATTTCTCTGTAATATGCTGCAAGGTAAACCGACACCGTCTTCTGAAAAATTACATTTAAATATTCTTGTTCTTCCTTTCCGTGGACAGAAAAATGGATTTGCGCGAGCGGTTTCGAGTCTCATTAGATTCTCTTCATAGAATATCGTTTGATCGTTTTACCAACGAAAAGAAATAAAGCTAAAATCTATAGAAAGTGATTACGTGTAATAATATTGTTCAAACGATTTGTATGATTTGCTTAAATAATGTTTTCTTGGTACAATGCAGTGAATATTCCGATGTGTGCCAAAAACAGAAGTCCACTTCTGAGATAATAAGAAATAAACGATGTTTAGTGCATAATAAACTATCTGTACCAAGAATACACGCACACACGCGCACACGCCCACACCCACACCCACACACATACATACATACATACATACAGTACCCAAGATACACTCTCAGATTCATACATACTGTTGCTGGAGCAACATGATACATACCAACCCGTCTGGATGGAGCAAAGTATGGCTGAGCTTGGGATCTTGGAGAGTGAATGCAAATCCTTAATTCATACACTATAAATGATCACGATATCTTGGACTATAAAAATCTTCAAGGCCTTAAGATTTAAAGGATGATGATTAAAACGAGATGCCTTCTTTCTCAACCTTGCGACCAAGTATGTGGTCAGTCAAAATTTATTCTAAATTCAAAACAGAATGAGAACATCCAAGCAATATTACCACTGAACGGTACGAGGGACCGTCGACAGGCTCAAGGCTTGCAGTTCTGATACGGAGAAAGCGCAAGTCGATTACATCTCCCTCAAGGATTGAACTCCAAAGGGATGAAAGACAAAGTTGATCTCAGTGAGATTTGAACTCGGAAGATAAAATGCCGGAAAAAATGCTGCTGTGCATTTTGTCCGAGGTGCTGAACTGCCTGTTACCTTGTCGCCAAGTAATGACTACAATTCATTTATTTCACCGCTATACCGATCCTAACATCTGTCGTTGAGAAGGGTACAGACTTAACGGTTTGTAGCATAGATACAAGACTAAAAATTTGGGATGAAGGGTTAGACGATTAAATATACTCCAGTATTTAACTGGTACTATATTTATCAACATCCACAAAAAAAACGAAAATTAATAATGGAAATTGGTCTATTCAAATTTGAACTCAGAATGTAAAGATTCGGTACAAACACTGCGAAGTGTTTCCTCAGACACTCTAATGATTCTACCAATACATCACCCTGCTGGACGCGTAATAATGAAATTTATTTTGTTTAAATCCTCGCAGCTTAACCTTAAACTGTTGAATGTTAAACAAGCTCCTCGCTTTGCCTATAGTGGCTAATTCATCACTAATATAATTGTTGAATTGGAGCTGTAAATTTTTAAAGAGCAAGAATTTCTGTAAGCGTTCCATTATTGATTCAGTGTATGATATTATATTTATTGACACTCCAGTGCTAGAAATAAATATAAATCGTATTTTAATTCATATCACGGCTTTACAAAGGCCATTGGGTCTTTATAAACTAACAATAATTTGATGCATTGGAGTATTAATAAAAATAGTAAAATTATTTTCTGCTTTATTTTCGTCTCATGGCAAATTTTATTAGCAACTGCTAAAGAACGTAAGAATGTAAAATTTCTCTTTCTTCTATGTGCTAATTTGTCAAAAAATTATTTATGCATGAAAAAATTACGATGTGTCGCTAGCGGTAAGGTAAGTTTATAATAAAATATCGATAAGTAAATTAGATGAAAAACGCTGTCAGGGTCACTCAGTTTCTTCGTTGCCAAGGTCATTTACATTCATATTACTTTCTGAGTAACATTCAGAGAATTATGAAAATTTCCATGATACAAAAATAAATAAACACATTTACGAAAAGTAGAATCTCTATTTGATTTATTTAACAGGAAAATAATACAAAACATCGAGGTTTTATTATTTCTTTTTTATTTACATTCATTTTTTTGTTTTATATAAATTTTCCTTAGAATTTCTGAGTTATGCTGGAAGAGTTATACAATTATAAACATTTTTTAAGGAAAGGAAAGAAACGTGTTGCTTAGTAACTGGCCTAAATGAAAAGAAAAAAGTACACTCACACACGTACACACACACACAAACGGTAGAAAAATCTACCATAACGGCTTGAACCTGTGTGAGTTGCTGCTATTAATCACAAACGAAATGTTTTCTTATACAAAAGTTAATATGCTGGTCACGTGTGATTTGTGGCAGATACTCAGAGGTGACCAAACGCGTTCTTATATCGCTGACAAATATACAAAATAATATAAATAACTGGAGAATAAAAGATGAAGAAATGAATTGCAAAAGGTACGGTGCAATGATTTGTGGGGTAGGACGGAATGAAGGGAAGGATAAGTAAGTGTGTTGTTGGGAGGAGTTTGAAAGAAAAAAATATGAGCGGTATAAATCAATAAAAAAGAAAAAAAAAGAAAAAAAAACTATGATGAAGATAAGGGGGAAAATGGATGGAGAAAGAGTTTGTAAACAAATAACAGATGTGTAGGTATGTAGAGAGCTGATTCAGGAATAGTTAAATAGTAAAATGAAAAAAAATATTGATGGAGAGATATGCACTGATGAGCGGATTGCTTGACTTACGGAATAAGCAGAGAATGAAATACACCGAATATACGAAATATTCAAATTGATAAATTGACTGATAGATACACAACGTAGAAATACAACTAGATGGATAGAAAGATGGATAGGAATGAAGAGGTAGATATACAAAGTGAGAAGCAGATGGACTGACAGACAGACAGGCAGAGGTACAGATATTTGGAGAGATGGAGAGATAGACATATAGGTAGTTGGAAAGATATATAGATGGTTAGGTCGGTAGATAGGTAGGTAGGTAGGTAGGTAGGTAGGTAGGTAAGTAGGTAGGTAGGTAGGTAAATAGATAGACAAACAGACAGACAGACATACAGACAGACAGACAGACAGATGGACGGACGAACGGACGGAGCTAGGCACGGACGGAGCTGGGGACGAACGAAGCTAGGGACGGACGGAGCTGGGGACGGACGGAGCTAGGGACGGACGGATGGACAAACAGTTATATGGATAAATAAATAGATAGACATAAAAAGATATATGGATACCTGTATAGCTATGTACCCATACAAATATATGAACAGATAAACAAGTCGCCGGATTGATAGATAGGTAGATAGATAGATAGATAGATAGACAGACAGACAGACATACAGACAGACAGACAGACAGACAGGTAGGTAGGTAGGTAGGTAGGTAGGTAGGTAGGTAGGTAGGTAATTAGGTAGGTAGGCAGATAAATGGTAGATAGACAGGCAGACAAACAAGCAGCATATTGATATATGGAGCAGATCGATTAATAGATCGATTAATAGATCGATTAATAGAGATACAGATATACGGAGTGTTGATAGACATACAAATGCTTGACATATACATACATGGACCAACAGCTCAATTCACAGATAGATGGCCAGCTAGATTTATAGACCGACAGATTTTTAGACCGACAAATAAATAAACTGGCACAGAGATGGACAGAGACAGACCGAGCGAGAGATACGTTGATGGGTAGACAAACAGCTGACTGACTGACGAATAAATGGACATATATATATATATATATATATACGGTGACTGAGATGGACAGAGAAAATATGTAATGTGAGAGATGACTGAAAAGTGGACAGACAGATAAACGATTGATAGATATATGGATTGACAGGTCCATATAGAGGAATAGAAAAATGATAGACTTAGATAGCCAACAAATAGACGGAGAGATAGGTAGACAGATAAATATATGTTTAGACAAATTGGTGAACAGGTTGATAGATGAACAGAATGATTACTGAGAAATAGCCAGATAGATGGACTCACAGACAGATGAATAGATAGGTAGGTAGATGGATGGATAGATAAATAAATAGATACATAAATGGATAGATAAATGACAGACATATATAACTAACAATTAGATAGATAGATAGATAGATAGATAGATAGATAGATAGATAGATAGATAGATAGATAGATAGATAGATAGATGGTTAGACAACTAGATGAACTGATAGATTGATTGACGGATAGGTTGATAGATATCTGACAACATAGAGCACTGAATAGATAGACAGTTACATCGATGAACAGGCATATACATGAATTGATAACAGACGTGCATAGACAGATAGATGGACAGACGGACAGACAAGCGGACAAACGGAGAGTTTGAAAAGATTGATGGATTTACAAATAAATGATTTGCCGATGTTGAGCCGATTTGTTTGTCGGGTAGAAAGAAAAATAATACTTTACTGAGTGGTCAGTGGAGATAGATTAACAAAGATAGATTAACAAAGATAGATTAACAAAGATAGATTAACAAAGATAGATTGACAGTGTGATACAGGCTAAGACAAATGGCGTTTGACAAAAAGACAGATAGATGTAATAATAGATTGGTAAACAAAATACTCATATAGATTGTTGATAACTAAACAGCTATATGGATAGCTATATACGTAGAAACACACACACACACACACAAACACACACACACACACACACACATATATATATATACAAACATATACGTACACATATGTACGTACATGAATACATGCATACATACGTACATTTATACACATAGAAAAACCACAGACAGACAGACATGCAGACAGACAGACTGACAGACGGACAGTCGGACAGACAAATAGTCAAGCAGACAGACATGTGTAATAACTATAAGGAAAGATAAAGTAAATAGGACTTAGTTGGATAGAGCAGAACAGATACACAGATGTATATGGAAAACACACACACACACACACACACACACACACACACACACACACACACACACCACACACACACACACACGCACACGAACTAATAAAGCATAACACTTTCCACATTTTTGTCCTTATAGTATGTATGTTAGTATATATATGTGTGTATGTTTGTGTGTGGTTATATGCATTCCTGTGTGTATATATATGTATTTGTGACATATATATATATATATATATATATATATATATATATATATATATATATATATATATATATATATATGCGTATGAGTGTGTACGTGTATGTACACACGCGTCTATATTCCGATGCAAGCAATCTCAAGTTGATAAACAAATATTAATAGAAGGTAAGGAAAAGGAAACGGCTGCTATGTTTATATATAGTTTAGTTAGAGAAGCAACGTAGAGAAACCAGAGACTATAACAGTGTAGAATAGCAATCTATACAAAGGTGGTATATATATATATATATATATATATATATATATATATATATATATATATATATATATATATATATATATACATATATATATGTATACACACAAGCTGAACATCGGAAAATAACGACAAAATCGATTTTAGAAATGATGAAAAGATGCTACGTTTGGCAGAGTATGGGATGGAATGCGCACTGGTGCTGAAACAATGTGAGCGATTACGAAGATTAAAAGCATCATAGTCTGCTGTGATAAGGGAACTAAAAGGGAATCGCTTCTATTTGGATTAGCTTCCATTTGCTTTATGTATATTGTGTATGTATATTGTATATCACATGCTTCCATACTGTACCATGTGTACATCTGAATAGGTTGGCAGTTATGTGTCAGTGTGCATGTGTGTATGTGTGTATGTATGTATGTATTTATGTACATAAGCACGCAGGTGTATATATACACACACACACACACATATATATATATATATATATATATATATATATATATATATATATATATATATACATTAATATATATATATATATATATATATATATATATATATATATACATATATATATATATATATATATATATATATATACATATATATATATATATATATATATATATATATATATATATATATATATATATATATATATATATATATGGTCATACATATACTTATATATATATATATATATATATATATATATATATATATATGGTCATACATATACTTATATATATATATATATATATATATATACATCTTACATCCATACATACACATATACATATGTTTGTATATGCATTTATATAAGTACATATATACATACACACATCGAAAACTGTTTATGTGTGAGTATGTATACATGCACAAACATATACATATATATGTATGTACATGAATGCCAATAATTTTTAATATATATGTGTGTGTATGTGTGCATGTGTGAGTGCGAACGTGTGTAAATATATATGTCATACACACACACACACACACACACACACACACACACACACACACATATATATATATATATATATATCATCCTTCATTTACATACATATCATGCGCTAATCACTCATTTACATATATAATGAATATATCTGACATTCACACACATGCACCACACCCACACACCCACACACACACATGTACACATATATATGCATTACACTCAAGCGTAGGCACCCACCTTTATACCAAATACGCATCCATACATCACTCATATTTTGGCCTATACGAAGCACACATCACCAACACACATCTTTTTATACATACAAACGTAAACACGCACATCCCAACATAACTGATATCCTATAACAAGACCAACACATGTAACACATACTCATATATCTCACACAGATATATCGTACATTTGACGTACCTTATTAAAACACACACACGGCTTAAGCATAATAGCATCGATAAAGCAGCCAGTCTATGTTTATATACATCTTAAAGCGACCGTACATATAACACTAATGTTCGTTGATATTGTTAATTCTTTCAACGTGAATCGGTAAGCAATTGCTTACAATAAACTTGAGGCTGTTTAAAGCGACAAATATAAAATATAAAGAATGTTTATAAACACTTGATACAGAGAAATTGCATAAATATAACACTAGGAGACGGTGTATAAATTTATGAGGGAAAACCTGAGTGTGTGCACGCGGGAAAAGTGAAGAGAAGTATATGGAAAATGTACGTGTTTTCATAGTCTACGCAATTAAGTAATTAGATTTAAAAGTTTAATAAAAACAAAATGAGTGTAAATCAAAATGTGAATTTTTAGGTCTACACCATTCGAAGGCTGATTGGAATACCAACGAGGAATATCGATTAGTTCCGACTAGTATTTTCTTTATATTAATAAAAGCAATGAGCACAAGAAGAAGACAACACGAGAGGGATAAGCTTTGACTAATGTCGTATTACTTTAACACTTAAAAGGAAAGGGAAATGTCTTGACGTTTCGGACGCCAGATTGTCATCAGAGGAGAGGTAGAAAAGAAAATAAACTAAAAGGAGAAAAGGTGGATGGAAAAATAATATCAATGAGAAAAGATGGTTGGGTAAAAATTGGATTTCGTTTTGATGTTTCGGAAATTTAATATGATTTTATGACTAGTGTTGTGTTGTCGTATATACGTCACATAAAACTTGCGCTACAGGGGTATCCGTTGGAAAAATATATATCACTCTATGTAACTGTGACACTAAGAGAAAGGATTGTTTGTCTGTAAACGCAGTGCACCTTTTAGATCACTTATTACTCAAAATCTCTGTGGATGTATCTTCACTCCTATACTGTACAAGGCAACGCATAATAGCATCGATAAAGCAACCAGTCTATGTTTATATACATCTTAAAGCGACCGTACATATAACACTAATGTTCGTTGATATTGTTAATTCTTTCAACGTGAGTCGGTAAGCAATTGCTTACAATAAACTTGAGGCTGTTTAAAGCGACATGTATAAAATATAAAGAATGTTTATAAACACTTGATACAGAGAACGTATCGGAAACAACGCATCGGAAATGTGGAACTCAGAATCTAAAGATATACGCAAATTAGAGGATTTTGAAACGCATTGTTAACGCTGTTATACTTTTGGAAGACAGCAAAAACACTCCAATAAGAAATATATCGTTATATGACATGCACCATTGTTTGTGTCTTATGATACACAATGTATTATATGATATCTGATATGTTATATTACAATGTATTTATATGACAGATAAATTATCATGACATATAATGTCGGTTCAAGTAGAAAAATGTCCCCCTATAACTGTAAAGATGGTGGCCCACGAAGGCTTCCCAAACCTCAAACTAAATTAAGAAGTGAATCTTTTCAGACACGTGTAGGCACAAGAGTTACTGACTGCATCAGTGACGTAAAGAGCCCACGATCGAAGAGGGTAGCGTTGAACCTGAATGCAGCACAGAGAGTAAGGGACCTCAAAGGACTGAATAACTCTGTCAAGAGAAGTAGTTGTGAACAGAGGCCGAGAGAAGATAAATGAGCACTAGTATCAAAGTAGTGGTGGTTGTCATTAATCTTTCATATTTGTTTAAATCACTGCACTTTGGCTATGCTAGGGCACCGCCTTGAACAAACCGACTCTTGGTATTTACTTTTTAGGCCGGCTCCTGATTCTGTCTGTCTTACTTTTGCTGAACAGCTTTATCAGTGGTAAACAAGCTACACCGGTTGCCAAGCGGTGGTGAGGGACAAACACACATAGACAAATACATTTCTCTCTCTTCACACACACATATATATATATATATAAAGCCTTGTTAAAGAAAGTGAAAGAAGCTCGTCGTGTGTGTGTGTACATATACATAAATACATACATACATACATACATACATGCATATATATATATATATATATATATATATATATATATAAAGGAATACCAAAAATGGGACAAGAACGCAAAACATCCAGACAGATGATACAAAAGAGGGGCGACGAAACATCCTGACAGATGATACAAAAAAGGGACAACAAAATATCCAGGCACAGGATACAGAAAACAAAAAAAAAAAAACTTATATATGTACACGCGGGACGAGCTTCTTTCAGTTCCTTTAAGAAGGTTTTGGTCGGCCTGAGGCTGTAGCAAAAGGAATTTACCTAATTTGCAACGCATTAGGATTGAACCCTGAACTATGTTGTTGGGACGTAAACTTCTTACGACACGGCTACATCGGCGCTTACGTTTATGCTTTCTATTCTAAATTGTGTTTAACATTTTCTAAATATTCTACTGCTGTTGCAGCAATTAATAACTTTGATATTTGTAACGAGTTAAAAGCTGTCCATGATGTTGAAATAGATATATTGAAATTATTAAATTACTAAACTGCTTTATTTTACATGCAATTCAGGAAGAGCAGACACATCACTTTATCACATGTGAATTTAAAATTTATAGTTGTACGCATGACATAGATTTTCCTTCGGTGCCATATAAAACGGTTAATTTACAGAGGGATAAATGCCTCTTATCATAATAAGCCGTCAAATATAATCAGTTTTAACATTATTATCCTATGATGTTTAACACCAGGAGGTAAACTAATAGGCTCTGGGATAATTCAGAATCAAGCTCCCTCCCCCATTCTCTCTCTCTCTCTCTCGCTCTCTCTTTCTCTCTGGTATAGATCAAACTGTCTATCGTTTCTTATACTTTCGTCGTTCACAACTTATATATACCCCCAACAGGATATATGTAACCTTACCTATGTGCGTGCGCAAGTATACACACACAAGCACACGTACGAAGGAACAGAAATACTCACAGACATAAATGCACGCATACGTTTTTTTTTTAAATATGTTTTTCTGATGTATTTAACCTTGTCAATCTTCTGTCTTAATTTCATTATTATATTAATTCTTAACTTAATTCTTCAGTCCTAATGTTTTTAAAATTAAACACTATACATTATGCTTCTCCCTCTCTCTCTCTCTCTCTCTCCCCTCTCTCTCCCCTCTCTCTCTCTCTCTCTCTCTCTTTCTCTATCTATCTATCTATCTATCTATCTATCTATCTATCTATCTACCCCCTCTCTCTCTTTCTCCATCTATATCTCATAAATAAATGATAGAGGTCAACTGGAACATCACTGTTTCGACCCCTTGACATAACTGTTTCTACAAAAGGAATTACTTTGAAGCTAGAAATATTCTTCTCATTGCCAAATCTTTCTGTCGATTCATAGCACATTGACCTATCTATCTATCTATCTATCTATCTATCTATCTATCTATCTATCTATCTATCTATCTATCTATTTATCTATCTATCTATCTATCTGTCTGTCAAATTATCTATCTATTTTCATCACTGTCTGCTACGCATTTTTTCATCTCCCTCTTTCTTTTTCCTCCCTATCGCACCCTCTCTCTTTCTCCTTCTCTCTCTCCCGCTCTTCCTCTCTCTCTCTCTCTCTTTATCATGCCATTCATCTACTCTCACATTATCGATATACCACCATTTATACATTTTTATTTTCCTCTTCGTACACACATTCTATCTGTACACATATCTGACTTTCTCTCTTTCTCTCTGTCTGTTTTTTCCAGTCTACATGGAAGGAGACGGCTGCACGAGTCAAAGACTGACGGGAGCCACAGTGTTTTCACACCACAGAACAGCCAGTAAGAAACTATTCAAACACAAAACAGAATGTACAATGACGTTTTATGCCGCTATTAAAGGCTGGAAATTAATGCTTCGTATGATTGAGCTGGACATTCCAGACCGGACATCAAAAGGCATCTGTAATGATGCCGTCTACATTTATGACCACAAATCTGTTTATGCTAACGGCATGGTAAGTGTTAGAAAATGAAAGATGCAAAAAAAAAAAAAAGAAAAAAAAAAGAAAGAAAGAAAAATGAAAAAAAGAAACAAAGAATGCTAATATAGCTTCATTCTTTGATTGATATCACTTTAAACAGTTTGCTGCTTCTTTTATTTTCGTATTTCCGTGATTTCACATAAAAGATTGACTTCATTGTGTTATATAATTCTTTGACATGTATAGATGTTTCTCTTTTGTCTTTTAACTGTTATATCATTTACATTTATGTTGTTTTTGCTGTACCCTTGTTCCATAAACATTGTACAAAACTCTTTACCAGGTCAGGTCGGCTTTGCATTGACAGGAATCAAAACGAGAACTGGCGCGGTCAGTTTATTACGCAATGAATGTCTACTAACCATGAATCATTGAGATAACCTCCGCCCGCCCCCATTTAATTACTGGTGTCTACTTTATTATTTATCCTTTTACTTCCTTCAGTCATTGCACGGTGGCCATACTGGTGCAATCGTCTTCGAATGTTTGTTTAGTCGAAACAATCGACCCTACAAATTATTTTATTCTTAAGCTTCCTACTTATTCAATCGGTTATTTTGCCGAACCGCTATGTTACTGCGACTTAAAACAAACCAGTTGTCAAGCGGTGGTCGGGAACAAAAACACACACACATACACATATGCACACATGCACACACATTATTATTATTATTGCTATTATTGCTATTATTATTATTATTATTATTACATAAGGCGGCGAACTGCAGCTTATAATAGAAGACGCTTGCTGAACGTGCCATGCAGTAGTATTGAACTGGAGACCACGTGGCTACAAAACGAGAGTCTTAACCATACCCCCATGCAAACGCCTACAAATAGCTAAAAGCGCAAAAGTTCTCCTCGCCATAATTTTTCTTTTATTTTTATTTTGCCTCAAGTCAAATCGGATCAAATCGTGACTATACCGAAATATTTTCAGTAACAGTATGTTATGTCACAAGCTACTGCTATCTAGCACCTTCGGATGATCTCCACTCAACCGCTACACAACTGCTACTCGACTGCTACTCAACACTCCTACCACGGCCAGACTACCTCTATTAATATGTCTTGGGAGATCCTACTTCGCCTGAGGGCGTCGACACAACACAGTATATCAAAAACAGGCCAGTTTTTAAGCGGCAAAGAGTAAAATTCAATTTAGTTGTTATTTTTAGCAAGATGAGAGACGACAAAGAAATTTTTCACCCCACCTCTTCCCTGTACTTCTATCCTTTCTACTATAGAAACATGGTCTGAAATTTTGTAGGAGGGGACTAATGGGGTCGGCTACATCAACCCCAGTGCCCAACCAATACTTATTTTATCGACCTGGAAAGGATGAAAGGAAATTCAGCTTCGCAGTATTTGAACTCAAGACCTAAAGTCAGAAAAACTGGCGCGAAGCACCTTGCCCAGCGTGCTAACGATTCTGCGCTCGCTTCGCCTTCCCGCATGTTCTCGTATAGATCCGAAACTTACATCATAAAACTCGTTAATGTTAATGAGATGAGAGATTGTTACATGATACCACTAGCTATATGGATAAAAAAGTAGCTATATTTAAATATCGTTCTCGGAATTCGCGAAATAAAGCAGATTATTAACAACAGATACCATAACATATGTCCCATTAGCCGATATTCCAATATTTCAAGCGTAACTATTAAAGCAATTTGTCTCTGCAAATGTACACATTCGTAACTTTTTTGGCTATCTGTCTGACACCTTACCCTTCTCTCCCTGCTCCCACCCTCTCTTTTTTTTTTGTGTGTATATATATTCACACACACACACATAATTATATTATATACATATATATATATATATATATATATATATATATATATATATATACACACACACGCATATGTAAGGCCTCGACAGAAAAAAAGGGGTATTAGTTATAGTACATTATTTTTTGCCGTCGAGCTAGACTATTTTCTGTAGCTTATAAGTTTAAACTTATTATTATTATTATTATTATTATTATTATTATTATTATTATTATAATTATAATAATAATAATAATAATAATAATAATAATAATAATAATAATAATAATTATTATTATTATTATTATTATTTACAGGATTTTCACTGGTCACCTTTTCTAGTTTAATGCAGAATACGCATAAATGTATGTTATATGCTTTATTTATAACTTGTGAAGGTGCATGGCTCAGTGGTTATATAGTCGAACTTACGACCGTGAGGTTGTGAGTTCGAATCCCGGACCTACTGACAGAAACATCTCAGTAAAAACTTTGAAAAACTGTCGAAATATAAGGACCTTAAGGTGGCGATCTGGCAGAAACGTTAGTACAGCGGGGGAAGTGCGTAACGCTATTTCGTCTGTCTTTATGTTCTGAGTTCAAATTCTGCCGAGGTCGATCTTGCCTTTCATCCTTTCAGGGTCGATAAATTAAGTACCTGTTGCGTACTGGGGTCGATCGAATCGACTTGCCTCATCCCCCAAAATTTCGCGCTTTGTGCCTGGAGTAGAAAAGAAATGTAAGGACCTTGATTTGAGACTTTCGGACATGGCAATTAAAAACCAAAACCATTCCTGTTGTTGTAGGTGCCCTGGGAATGATCAAGAAAAGTATTGACAATTTTTTTGACCAGATCCCTGGGAAGCCAACAATTTATGAGGCCCCACATCTTGTGTTGACGTCAACCACTCACGTTCTCAGGAAGTTTCTCTCCATCTAATATATATGTGCGTTAGGTCTCTGGTTGAGACCCGGTCAGAAGATGAAATAAAATGCAATTCAATAGGAAAATAATAATAAAATGAATATAATGACAACCTTTTCTACAAAAGGCACAAGGCTTGAAATTCGGTGGGAGGGGACTTGTTCGATTACATCGACGCCAGTGTTTCACTGGGACTTATTTCATCGACCCCGAAAGGATGAAAGGTAGAGTCGACTTCGGTTGAATTTGAACTCAATACGTAAAATGGACGAAATACTACTAAGCACTTTGCCCAACACGCTAACGATTCTACCGGCTTAATAATAATAATAATAATAATAATAATAATAATAATAATAATAATAATAATAATAATAAACACATAACAAATACATAACAAAATATATAACAAATACATAACAAAAACACCAGGACATACAAATATATATATAACATACAGAAAATTGCACTACTGGGCACAGCACACATCCTACGCAAAACACTTTCAATACAGTAAACATAAGAGCATTACAGCAAACCACAGCACATACCCAAGGCGCACAGAGCTGCGCTCGGTAGTGAAGTGAAAGCACGTCATAAAAATAAAACTACTGAACAATAATAATAATAATAATAATAATAATAATAATAATAATAAATTCTTTCAGTGTTGCAGAGCCTGGGAGAGCAAACGTTTTTAGGGAAGAAGATAGAATTCGGTTCCCGAGTCTCTAACCCCTGATTGTGTTTCGTTTTTATAGAGATTTTCCTTCATTTAATCTGTTAATGGTCTTTATCGTTACGAGTCTAATTCCCCGTCAAACGTAATGTGGGAATCTTATTCCTATGAAAGAAAATAATATTGCAGCAAAAGATATTTAACTTTTAAGTTTACTTATCGTCTTTGGAAATGTACTGTTTGATATACTTTAAAAGAGATTATAATATTTCTTAAAGCGTGATATAATCCTTTAAGTGTGTTCAATAAGATAAGAGTAAACTAAAAGTAAAACAGAGTAGTGGACCATATAACCTTTATATAATCTAGATGTATTAGGTAAGTGTATTACATAAGTGGAGGTCAGAATGTCTAACATCTTTAGTGATTATTTTAATATAAATTGTTAATAACATAATATAGTGAGAATAGATAGGCTGCAGTTGGATATAGAACTGGAACACTTCTAACGATGTGACACAGCAGAAGTGTGAATTGGTTATATATAACTTGTGTGATGTCATTGAGTCACTGCCAGGAAACCGTGTGTTTGTATGTATGTATGTATGTATGTATGTATGTATGTATGTATGTATGTATGTATGCATGTATGTATGTGTGTGTGTGTGTGTGTATGTGTGTGTGTGTGTGTGTGTGTGTGTGTGTGTGTGTGTGTTATAAATGTAGTTTTAATAATGGTTTCGAATTTTGGCACAAGGCCAGCAATTTCGTAGGGACGAATAATTCGATTATATTGAACCTCCTGCTCCGCTGGTACTTATGTTATTGACTCCGAAAGGATGAAAAGCAAATTCGACCTCGGCGGAATTTGAACTCAGACGGTAAAACCGGAAGAAATGCCGTCAAGTATCTCGCCCGGCGCCTTCATGTATTTTTCTTAATAAATGAGACGTCATTTATGCTGAGACTCGAAAAATCTAAGAGCCAGCAATCCCGATCGATTATGTATATATTTATATATAATTACATATATGTAAAGTATTTTAATGCTCTCCCTTTCTGATCTCTGTAATCGAATACACACACACACACACACACACACACACACACACACACACACACACACACACACACACACACACACACACACACACACATACATACACACACACACACACATATATATGCACATGGCAGACTCAACCGCCGAAGACAACGAATGAACGTTCATCATTCGCCGAACGATCTGCACAAACGATTTGTTTATAGCGATCAAATGTTCGTGCCGCATATTAGCACACTCTCTCCATCGGGCCAGCGCTTATTCTATCATCGACCTTAATGTAGCTAACTGTTCAGGCCCCGCTCTAATTACAAACGCTAAGTCCTTTCTTTGGCTCTTTGGAATACTCTCTCTACTCAGAACGACGCAGATGTTGTCTTGCAAATGTTAAAAAAATAACATTAATGGTATCAGTCTCACCAGTCCTCTATGATTTGCTAGGGCCATGATCACATCTACCAAGTTAGAAGAAAATAAATACCATAGAATTATGGTAAGGATTTGAAGTTCCTCGACTTTCTTTAGTTCAATCTTCTATAATCAATTGCTTAAATGTTTTTATATCATTTACATTATCAACTGTTACTATTCCTCTCTCTAACGCTTTATTATCTCTTAACACTACTCTCAGTGTTTCTCAGTCTGTCGCTACTTATGTAAGTTGTGTTGATGTCGTGACTATAAAACAGGACACTTGGCAATCTCAATTTGCCTAACATAGTTTCATTAAAAGTACAACCAGTTGAATGAATTCGATATTTCTAGTAACCAAATTACGTGACCTGAACTTTCGCCGTCCTTAATACCAAAACCCTCGGGCTGGTGAAGACAGTAAAAAAAAAAAAAGAAAAGAAAGGAGGGAAGACACAGAAAAAAGGGTAACAAAAAAAGAAAGGCCATTATATTTTCTTCAGTACTTCATTTCTTTAACTGGTTGGTATTTATTCTCAGTTACCAAATATCATGAATGATGGAAGATTAGACACAGCTAATGATGAGATTCAAACACAGAAGCAGAATTGGTCCAGCATTGGCTTATAAACTCTCTCAGAACACACAAACACAAGCACATACAAACACGTACTTAAGCGTGCGCGCACACACACACACATGCACACACACACACACACATGCACACGAATATGCATTTAAAAGTACATTAACACATGCATACGCGCAAACAAGCATTCAAGATGAACATAACATACATACATACATACATATATATATACATACATACATGCATACACACATACATGCAGACACACACACATCTCACTCTCCCACCTTTCTCTTTTTTCTCTCTCCTCTTCTTTCTCTTTTACTCTCTTTCTCACTCTATCTTTCTCTCTTTATTCCTCCTTTATTCCCTTTACATCTCTCTCACTGACTCATGTATGTGTGATTGTATATATATATATATATATATATATATATGTGTGTGTGTGTGTGTGTGTGTGTGTGTGTGTGTGTGTGTGTGTGTGCGTGTGTGTGTATGTATATGTGTATGCGTTTATATGTGTGTGTTGGGGGTGTTATAGTTGTCTAGGGACATAGATTGGCACAGAAACATAAAACAAAAAAAATAAGTGGGAACTGGGTAGTGATTTCAGTCTTGTTTTTGTGTGTTCTTCTAAAAGAATGAGAAGTATGAACGTGTTACTGTATTCAAGGTGAAGATCTGATTGGTTCTGGCATAAAGGAGTGATTGTCTTACCTTGGCGCTACCCACTCGTGATTCCAACGCTTCTTCTGACATTTTCTATCACACTTTTCCGTTTCTATCACTTCCACCCCGACATGCGTGCACACACATACACACACACACACACACACACACACACACACACACACACACACACACACACACACACACACACACACACACACATCTATATATGCACATATATATATACACACTGACACACTCATACACACATGCAGATTTATATTTAAGTTTACATATATACTTATATGCTTATATGTGTGTGTGTGTATTTGTATGTATATATCTGACATTTTCTATCACACTTTTCCGTTTCTATCACTTCCAGCACAACAATCACACACACACACACACACGCACACAAACATAGATATACAAGTTTACATGTATACGTATATGTTTGTATATGTCTGCATGTATATATATATATATGTACGTATACATAACATACGTGTTTTTATATGTATGCACATATTTGTTGATACATATATATATATATGTGTGTGTGTGTATGTATGTGTATATATGCATATGTATATATATATGTATATGCATGTATATAAATATATGTATATACATATATGTGCATACATATATGAGTGTGTATGTGTGTGTGTGTGTGTGTGTGTGTGTGTGTGTGTGTGTGTATGTGTGTGTGTGTGTCTAAGACCAGCTGGCAGAACCGTTTGAACACCGGGCAAAATACTTTGTAGCATTTCACCCTTTTATACGTTCTGAGTTAAAATTCCGCCAAAGTTGGCTTTACCATTCATTCTTTCGTGGACGATGATATAGGCACCAGTCATGTACTGTAGTCGACGAAAGCAACTAGCCTCCCCCCCCTCCCAACCCACAAAATATATCAAGCCTAATATAGTAGTAAAGAGACTGATAGATACAGACAAACAGGCAGACAGACAGTTAAATAGATAGATAGATAGATAGATAGATAGATAGATAGATAGATAGATAGATAGATAGATAGATAGATAGATAGATAGATTCTCCACCCATGACCTCATGGTAGAATCTACAATTTATTCGATCAGAATCAGATTTCGGCCATAGCCCCTGTTTTCTGACACAGAAAATTTGTGGCTAGATAGATAAATAGATAGATATACACACAGAACCACACATATATATACATCATATTCCTTCGTATATGTAAGTCATATGTATCATTATATTGTATATATCGTATTAGGTTATCATTTTTAATCGATAGGTTACAAAATCGAGTCAAACGCCGCTAGTTTTTGCGCATGACGCGCATCAAGCTTGATAAGTGCTACGAACGAAACACTCCGCCTTTGTGTAATTTTTGTAATTTTTTGTTGATTAAAAGCGGTAATAATGTATATATGTAAATTTCAAATTTGTCCTGTTTATTCAACCAAACCTATATCATATAGTATGCACACACACATACACACACACTACACGTAGTAAACACAGACGAACACTTATTGGATGCCGAGTTCACACACTCTTCTAAACGGTGTATAGTTCCTTATTTAACTCACTGCCGAAGAACACCAACGATGTTATTCTGTTGTAAATGAATGTCTTCATATACAGCAGTTTGTCGCCATAACCTTGACCTTGCAATGGTGGCTCGCTTAATGTTCGATGTAGTTCAGGTTTGTATTGTAGTTTATAGGGATATGGAAACGTTTATGTACATAACTTCTATTCACATTCGTCTTAAATCATAAAAAAAAATATCAATGGAAATATGGTTACTAATATCCTATCACAATATATTAATACATAACCCCCACCCACACATAGATATATAAACATACACAAACAGATATACATATATGTGTGTGTATAACATAAATATAAATATGCATATATATCCATATATATATATGCATATATATATAGATAGATAAGATAGATAGATAGATAAATGTATATGTTCATATATGAAGCATAACAAACGTCATATAGGTATATATATATGCCTATATATATATATATATATATATATATATATATATATATGTATATGTATATGTAAGTATATATATGTATATATATATATATATATATATATATATATATATATATATATATATGTATATATATATATATGTATCTATATATGTATATATATATATATATATATATATATATATATATATATATATATATATATATATATATATATATATATATATATATACATACACACTGAGCTATGTGTGTGGTAGATATCAGTTTGTCTTTTCTTTTTATTCAGCTTTTACACATACGAGGAATGTGTATATTTGTATGTTTGAATGTGTGTGTGGGCCTGTATATGAAAGAGAGAAAATGAGAAGAGGAACGTGTGTGTCTCTACGTGTTTGTGTGTGAGTGTAATTGTACAGAAAAGCTACACTAAGTAACACAACACACGTATATGTTACAACTTCATACAGCTTTTATGCTATAAACACACACATTCATATACGAATGTATATGTAAGTGTATGTCATTGTCTCATTGTGTGCCCCGATTTTTCCGGACGTGTGTAAGTGTGTAACTGTGAGGAACATTGGGAAAGAAAGTGAAAGAGTGAGATAGATCGAGCAAAATTGTATGTGTACGGATATGTGTGTGTATCTACGCGCGTTGTGTGTGTGTGAGAGTGAGTGAGTGAGAGGGAGAGAGAGAGAAAGAGAAAGAAAGAGAGAGAAGGTGATGTGTGAGAAGAGGATTGCAGACGAGAAGCCTGGTTGATATTTCCCAAGACGATATTATAACACGCCAACTTACATCGCACAAATCCGATAAAACATAACAACAACAATACGAACCTCAACAAGTACAATAGTAACAGTGGCAACAATATCAACAAAAAAAGCAAAAAAAAACAACAACGACGACGTCGATGACGACGATGACAACAAGGCTATAAGTTTTACCTATAAGTTTTGAACCATGAAATTCCTTAAGCGAACTCCTCCATCCAATACAATAATATCACAGACTGCATTCGTCTAGAATTCCGTTAGAATTTGCCACAAGTATTCCACAGTATTCTATAGACATAAACAATGACGTGTTATTAACATTGTTTGATATAAGCCTCTTTTGATATAAACAACGCCTGATCTATATACTCTCTGACAATTAAAGGAGTAATGTAACGTAAACACGGACCAAGGAGTTCAGCTTTCTGAACCCCGTTTTCGCATTGTATTGAATTATTATTATCATTATTATTATTATTATTATTATTATTATTATTATTATTATTATTATTATTATTAGAGACGTCGCGCAGCATCCATATTACCATTGTAATTATTATGGTGGAGCGTGGTATTGTTTTTAACATCGGGAAAAATGGAGAGAGAGAGTCTCTTCTCTCTCTCTCTCTCTCTCTCTCTCTCTCTCTCTTTCTTTCCTATTCTCTTTCTCTCTCTCTCTCCCTCTCTTCGTTACATTACATACCCTCTTGATCCTTCTGCTGGTTCTAATTGCATGTGACAGAGCAACAGA
>NC_142947.1:13173094-13200594 GCF_046866305.1 Octopus bimaculoides
CATATATGGCGGTGTTTAACGAAGTTCTCTGTCTTGTTTTATAGACATTAAAATTAGGTACACGGCATCTGGCGTTCCTTACTGATAACATTTTACGTGCGAATATCTTTGCAGTATTAATAGGTTTACAGTGTCGGTACTTTTGCTGAAGTATATATACTCTTGGTGCAGGCGCATAGATAACGCATTCACTTCGAAAAATATAAAAGGTATATGTATACAACAAACTTAAAGCCGATCAGTTAATAAAATGGTTGGGAGAGAGATAGACATAGATAGACAGAAAGACAAACAGGGAGAAAGAATTAATGAATGAAGGAAGGAAGAAAGAAAGCAAGGAAGGAATGTGTGAGCGCGTATGAGTCGGGGAGAGAAAGTAAGATGGGATTCAGAACATGACAATGAAAGGAGAAAACAAAACAGCGAAAGAAGATTCAATGATAACGAAGTAGAGAACTAATTTACGTAATATTTCTCGAAAACACATTAGATCACTGCTGGTCAATATTGTATGAAATAATAAATAAATTTCAATAAATGTCTCCACTCTTGTTACACTAATTCGGAGGACTGTGCAGTGTAATTAGTAACATTTTATGGTTAATTTCGCAGTGGAATTTTAGCAGATGTCGCTTACTATCTCTACGGCGGTATATTATGTCAACACCTTTTCACTTCTGTAATATTACGCATGAAAGTTACACGTCTCTGTCAATTTGTCAATAAGTCTTGATTGTGTAATCTAGATTATGTAACTAATGACCGTATCATGTCAATGAAATGTACGTAAGACGCTGTAATAAAATATCTTAAACGTGTCGCATGTATGCAATATATATACTTATATATATATATATATACACACACATGAACACACAAATATATATATATGCATATATATACATATATATATATATATATATATATATATATATATATATATATATATATATACATACATACATATATATATACATATATATTTATATACATATATATATATAAATGTATTTATATGTATATATATATATATATATAATATGTATATATATATATATGTATACATATGCTTATTATTTATGAATGTATATGTATATATGCATATATGTGTATATTTCTATATAAATGTAAACATATACAAACATGAATGCATCTGTGTACGTAAACATGTGGATATTTTGCTTATTACATTTACGTACCTATATCCGTAGATGTTATATATTCTGTGTGTGTATGAGTTAAGACGCTCCACGTGTAAGATTAGGCGCATGTCTTTAAACTTGTCTGACTGAGTTCGATATATTTGTGATATTAAACACTGGACGTGTGCAGAAGATACATCGATTTTCTTTGTTTCTTAGGAAACTAAAAGCAAAGGGATTACCTTGGATATATAGAAACAAAACCACTCATAAACAGACGATCATACAAAGGCCTACAAACGTACTCACTGATATACATATGTAAGTAAGCGTTTATGTGCGTCTATGCGCTTTACAGCTGGTGCCTATATGTAAAACTACTAAGCAGCGATACACAAGTCATATTGTGTGTACATATTTACATACGAATTTAGCATTAGCTTCAAGTCAACTAGATGAAAGAAACAGAAGAAAATCCTCTTCTGAACTCTCCTTGAGCTGAAAAGAGGATAGAAATGATATTGGACGGATTTAGCTAAGTACCTATCTATATAAATATCTGTGTGTGTGTGTGCAAGCGCGCGCACACACACACACACGCACACGTATATGCATAATATACATTGCTAACTAGACTTGTGTGTGTATGTGTGCGTATGTGTGTGCGTACATGTATATGAATGTGGTATATGAATATATATTTATGTTTTTATGTATGTATGTATGTATGCATAAATACGTATGTATAATGCATTTAAGTATATTATATGTATCCTGTATGTGTGTCTGTGTGCTTCTGTGTCTCTCTGTGTATGTGTGAGTGTGTGTGTATATATATATACATACATACATATATATATATATATATATATATATAGAGAGAGAGAGAGAGAGAGAGAGAGAGAGAGACTCGATCACATACACACAGGAGAGATCATATATGTGATGTGTATATGTATATACATATAATGTATATATGTATATATATGTGTGTTCGTGTACATATGTATATATATATATATATATATATATATATATATATATATATATATATATATATATATATATATATATATATATATATGTATGTGTGTGTGTGTGTGTGTGTGTGTGTGTACGTCTTTCAATTATTCTCTATCTCCCTTAAATCTCTTATTGTTCTTTTTGTCTTTATGTCTCTCTTTCTCTTTCTCTCGTATTCTCATTCACTCTTTCTGTCCCTCTCTATTCTCCCTCCCCTTCTCTTTCGCTCATTATACAAGCACATCCACACGTATATGCATACGCTAAGCAAATACAAAGAATGACTTCCATCAGGTGAATGCTTATATATCGTAATACTTAGAAATAACTAATAAATATGAAAAATAATGTTACTCTGTAGAACAAAAGAATTTGATTTGACAGAAGAGTGGTAAGATAGGGTAAGACGTGCAACAATAATGGAACAGCAATGCCATTTCTTCTCAAATCAACATTTTATTCGTCTTAAGATAAATAGCTACACGTGATCATATTTAGTCATATGAGAATTTCTAAAGTGAATGCCATAGCTAAAATATTGTCCTGGTAAAATATTTCTTGAGATACGCAGCCCAAGTGTTATGATTTTTTTGTCTGAAAAACCATCTTTGTTAGTTGGCTTTTTATTTTGAAACTAAGCTGTATATTTTGTTAACGGCAATATCTTTTATTACAGAGATGTTCTTGCCTAGCAAGTGACCTGATCTGAGATATTGTGCTGAAACAAAAACAATTGCAGCGTGGAAGGTGTTTAGAAACCATTTAAAAGCACACAAGAACTGTTAAATTCGCTTCAACATTTAAATTTCATTTGTCAAAATATTTTCGTCGCTTTGAAACCGCGACCTGTTCACTGACAAAATTGCGCATCTAAGAAAGTAACAGTTAGTATAACTGGATTAAGGCATATTTAATGATTAAGGCATCTCCTAGATGTGCCTTAATCCAGTATAACAAATGGTTTCCAGTTATGAACATCGCAACTGGTATTCTCATATTTCCATTATTAACAAAATTCTGAATAATTTGAGGGAGATTCAGATGCTACGTCTTGCAACTCGCCCGACCACGTAGAGGCTCTCTTCTCACGTTGACCCGTTGGTCTCCATTACGGCGAGGGCATATAACTTTCCATTCATTTGGTATTTTATTCCGCTTTTATCAAGTTATAACCAAATATAGCAACAATTGAAGTTTTTAGTATTACACATATAAAACATATTGTAGATTCAAATTAATCTCAGAGGTCGTTGAATTTGTCTTTAGATCTTTCAACATTTTATTGCTCCCATTGTTACTTCTAGAGATAAGAGAAACAGATATAGAACTCTTCTGGTTGATTGCACTGAAATATAGATAACAAAATTATATTATTCGACTGCTTTCACTTTCTCTTTTACTTTTCTACTATTTGTGTACAGTAGGAGAGACTTCAGCAAAGATGGGAAACAGTTTTGTTACCGATGTTTATTCTACTTCGTCATTCATTGTTCTTTTTTCTTTTTTCACTCCTCTCCTCCTATAAAACAGCTCTAATCTGTTCTATCGTTGATTCATACAATCTCCACCAAACACATTGAAAGAGCAAGTACCTAATCACCTTATTTCATTACTCTTACAGTATTGTTGTTATTTTAATGACGGTGGCGGTCGGTGTGTAGTGTTTTCTTCTTCTCTGGAGACTGTATTTACATTCCTTGTCGAGAGGATTACGTTTTATATTTTAATCGGTCGACACTAAAGTGATGAGCTAACAGAGTTGTTCTATAAAACTTCTAGCTCAACACTGTCATCTCTGAGTAAACAATAACACCAGACTCTGCAATCCGTTCACTAGAAAGCGAGAGAGAGAGAGAGCTGGAGAGAACAGAAGACAAAGAGAGAGAGACGCACGCACAGGATAAAACAAAAAGGGGAGAGAAAGACGAAGGGAGACAGAGACAAACAGGAAAAAAAAATATTTGAATGACAATGGATATCAAAGCAAAGGAACAAGACAATCTATGCTCAATTTTATAAACCTTTGTCATAGTTACATGGTTAATGTAAAAATCCTGTCGATATAACTCTGTGTAACCCCGTCGATATAACTCGGTGTGAAAAGAAAACATTGTTTTTATTTCTAGAATCGATTTTCCAGCTTCCATTATTAAGGAAGAAGGCCATTATCTTCATTATGGCATTGAGATTATCACATTGTCTTTTCAGTTTTTGTCCTTATTTTTCTAACGTTTCAGCTTTGAAGGGAATATGCAAATTATTCATTGGAAATCCAACTCTAGTGTTTTTGTACCGGTCAGAGGCGCTCAAACGACACAGATTTTGCATCAGCATTTTTTTTATAAGCGTATGAATATGTTGAGCAGCAAGCAGAACCCAAAAATGTCTTGTGTTTCTCTAAATTTTGTACATGGTTGCGAGGTGTCTCTGTAAAAGAAAACAAAGACAAAGAAAATATATATATAAATATATATAAAATTGCCAAATAATCTAACCGGACGGACCTCGGTAGCATTTAAAGGTTGCAATTGTTTTCTTTCAATTTGCTTTGGATTTGTGCTATAACGAACTGCCGTGATTTACAAATCGTTGAATAATATGCATCTGCATATGTGCGTTCATGTGTGCTTCACTTACATGTCGATATAAGCAGCAGAAAGAAGATGGCAGAATGAATGAATAGAGCGTCCGATTTAATATCT
Organism: Octopus bimaculoides; assembly: GCF_046866305.1. NCBI lineage: Eukaryota > Metazoa > Mollusca > Cephalopoda > Octopoda > Octopodidae > Octopus > Octopus bimaculoides. The sequence goes on from NC_142947.1 coordinate 13,177,962, forward strand.
TGTAATACTTGAATGTATCCTTGTTCGTTCTAGGAACAGATTCTTATAACGTTAACGTTTACTCTTTAAGTTAAGTATTGAAAGTGATTTAATCGATTATACCATACTACCAGAATGCGTTGCTTTGTTCAATTATATTCTCGCCATGCTTGGGTTTATATTTCAATTTTATATTCATAGACGTTATCTTGGATCAAATCATTTCATTACACAGCGAATTCATGCGTATGATAAGAATGTCTACAGAATGGGAGAAAGTAGCTTTGTGTAGCACATATACGAAGAACTTACATGGACAAAGCTGAAGGTTTCTTGTCTGAAGGATCATGGAACCGTATCCAGCTTTGATTCAGTATTTCGTAATAGGCCATCTGATATCTTCAATCCTCTGTGGCAATGCAGTGTGTTCTGCGGCTGTGTTTGATTCCAAGACGAACGATTCGGTGGCGTACTTAATAATGAGTTATTCGATTGAAGGCTAGTGACTGCTATTCTTATTATTGTTCAGTTCACACTATCTGCATTATTTATGCAGACATAAATTTAATGTGGTGTTGTCTGCTGATTGTTTTATGATCCATAAGCATAAACCTCCCTATGTCTTAACTCTCTTCTTTATTGTCGAAATGAGGGGGTCAACCCACATTACACATCGTTTTTTTTTTCTCTTCGAACCAAATTCATCTAAAGAAAACGGGTTATTTTTTTTCATGATGTAATCAATAAAACAAACATGCCTGCAGCTGCCGTAGAAAACCTTAACACATTTGTGTTCCTTCTTTCTTTCTTTCTTTCTTTCTTTCTTTATACATACACACTCACACATATCTATCTATATAATGATAGCAGTCAATGGCCTATAACGCGTGTTATCTATCTATCTATCTATCTATCTATCTATATATCTATCTATTTGTCTGTCTGTCTATCTCTCTAGATATATATATGTATGTATATGTACGCATATATATATATATATATATATATATATATATATATATATATATATATATATTGGTTTCTGCTCGTCCTCACACTATGATGCCGTTGTTGTTGTTGCTGTTGTTGTTGGTATCAGTAATCTTGTTAATGTTGTTAATCTTGATAATATAAGTTTTGTTATTGTTGATTTACATGTTACCCAGCTCTAATCGATAAAAACCGATGAACAAACTCATTAAGCCGTGGCTCTCCTTTCTTCTATCTATGTGTAAGCAACACAAAAACCACATTATCCATTATAAGTTGTACTTTGAGGGAGATTTAGCTGCTATTTCATATACGTCGGCTGAACGCGTAATCTCGTTTATCGTTCAGTGCTATCGATAGGTGGATCTTGATGCTGACAAGACAGGTAATGTCATGTACAATTCCGTTTATTTATTCAAAAGCATCACTATATACCCATAAGGCACTCGTACGTACGTTAACTTCGCTTAGGTCAATACGTAAGAGATTAATCAAGAAAAGATAACCAGCTAGAAACCAGAAACTTTATGCTTGGCGCAGGTGGTTTTAAATCAACTTGGAAATTACGCACGCATTTTTATTTATTTCTGTATAAAAACATGTAAAGGAGTATATAGTTCAGTTGATGCCATTATGCAGCTGTCCAAAGTATGTGATGGTGCCTTAATGTCTAAGAATCGTTAACAAAGGACAAAGAAGTACACATTTTCCCCTTTCACTTAGCGTAATTATATAACATATGATATCACGGAATGTTTTAGAATTCAAACGTTTCCAAAGTCTCATTGATAAACGTGTGCGTGAGTAATTCTGTTTAATTGTTCGTGTGTATATATCTGTATACGAATTAGAATTTATTTACGCATAGAGATATGTGCAAGCATGTATACATATACAAACGTGTGTGTGTGTGTATGTGTGTGTGCGTGCGTATACATAGTTGTGTATCTGTGCCTAAATATGCATGTATGTATCTATGTATCAATGCATGCAATCCGTAGATGTATACATACATATACATATGCGTCTCTGCATGCGTAATCTCCGTTATTTGTATTGCGCCAATATAACACAAAATGTTTAATTTAGTCTCAACATATCCTTATGTATGAAGAATAGCTTTACATCTCTCTCCCTCCCCCTTTCTCTCTCTCTCTCTATATATACATATACATGCATACATACATACACACACACATGCATATATATCTTTGCTGCTTTCTCGTATACGAGCAAAATTGTTGCTAGAAAGAATCATTAAAACGAGTCACTGTTGATGCAATGTGAGGCCATTGTATGATTCTAGAGCCCGGCGAAAGTTTTGCACATTCCATTACCAAATACGCAGCTGTGCTAGCTGGTAGAAGAAACAGGTACCACAGTATGAACTCTTTCGACATGTCTTTTCAATCCTCCAACGGATAAGCACACCTTTCCACATGTTGCACATGTTCTGTAGTGAACAATAGCCATGTCCCAATTTATGAGCATGCCTAAATATGTAACTGTATGCATGAGAATACATGCATAAATCATACAAATCTACACATACATACATACATACATACATACACACATACATACATACATACAAAAACACCCTGTTGCTGATGTTGAAATTCCAATGAAGGAACCTTGGATCTAGGTTAGAAACCGGTTCTTTCTCTACTGGCAGGAAATCTTGAAATAAACTGGATAGTGTCATACAAAAGAAAAAAAGACCTTTTGTTGATGTTGAAATTCCAATGAAGGAACCTTGGATCTAGGTTAGAAACCGGTTCTTTCTCTACTGGCAGGAAATCTTGAAATAAACTGGATAGTGTCATACAAAAGAAAAAAAACCCTTTTGTTGATGTTGAAATTCCAATGAAGGAACCTTGGATCTAGGTTAGAAACCGGTTCTTTCTCTACTGGCAGGAAATCTTGAAATAAACTGGATAGTGTCATACAAAAGAAAAAAAACCCTTTTGTTGATGTTGAAATTCCAATGAAGGAACCTTGGATCTAGGTTAGAAACCGGTTCTTTCTCTACTGGCAGGAAATCTTGAAATAAACTGGATAGTGACATACAAAAGAAAAAAACCCTTTTGTTGATGTTGATATTCCAATGAAGGCAACTTGGGTCATGGTTAGAAACCGAAATCTTGAAACAAAACTAAATCATGACATACATACATATACATATGCACACGCATTTGGGTGTGTAATTATAAATCATTTTGAAAATTACTAATACTAATGCCTTTAACAGAACTTTTATGTCTGGGATTTTTATTGACATTCATAAACTCTCACTGAAGCACGTTAATCACAACATGCATAGGTTACATTTGGAGATCGCTGGTAAATCTGAAAATGCACGTATGGTTTCTAATGTCACACGTGCAGACACACCTATGGGTGCGCCCACGCGCGCGCCCGTGTGACTTGTGTGTCTGTGTAAATGTTTATTTAAGGTTATTTAAAGGCGATTGGCGGGAAGACTTAATACTAAATATGTATCAATGCAATTTGTGTACGTATATAAATAGACATATGTATATATGTAAGTATGCGTGTATATATAGGTATAAATACACACACACATTATATATGATGAAATGTTTTCCGTTCAGGGTGAATGTTGGCCTACTCGGGTAGCATATATATATATATTACCAATACTAATATAGGGTGAAATTAATAATTTTACCAAGTAGTTCGGTATGTTAAAAGGACCATTATCGGTAAACTTATACAAAAATTTTATAATTATAAGCTTAGTTACAATTATGGCTTAGCAAAATTGCTTCACCACATGCCGAAATTTAGAAATAGCAGTATTGGGTATGTGGTGAAGCAATTTTGCTACGCCCCAATTATAATTATGCTTATAATTATAAAATTTTTGTCTATTACCAATATGTGGATCATGCTAAAAGCGATATTACACCTGCATGCACATGCACATACATACATATATGTATGTATGTATGTATGTGTGTATATATATTATACATATATACATACGTTTTGCACTATACATAAATACGTAAACATGTTAAATATATATATATATATATATATATATATATATATATATATATATAATATATATATATATATATATATATATGAATATATATATATACATATATATATACGTACGTGTGTATGCATGTCTATATATATATATATTTACGTGCATACAGACGTACGTTCAGAATCCATATATGTGTAGCGAGTGAAAGAGAGGGAAAGAAAGCGAAAGAAAGAGGGAGAGAATGAGTGAGAAGGAGAGGGGGGTGAGTGTGTGTGCGTGCGCGTGCGTGCGTGTGAGAACTATAATTCTGTTGATTTATAGATCAGTCACGGAAAACTATATTTGTTCCTCGTAAGAAGCCGAAGTTAAATCACTAAACACCATGTTACTTTCAAATTGCATCTGATGCTTTGCTTTACGAACATCGTTTTTATTGAAAGCAGGCAGAAATCATCTCAACGAATTGACTATTTCAGATGACCTATGTCATCAGCAAATGCGTGTAGGACAATCATTTGCCAGACTTGATCTGACCAGAACTGGCCTTCGTCCAGCCAAGGTGATGATTTCACGACACGAATTTTTGTAATTTGCGTTTGGATTAAATAGTTTTGTCATCCCAACCAAACGACCGAGACTGTCTCCTTGTTATAACTTGAGATAATTTCTATATAAAAGCCATCTTTCTTACGAAGCGGTCAGCGAAGGTGAAGTGTAATCTTGTTTTACATGGAAAATAATTAATTGCTTTCACAGCCCACCAGGACCGCATCTGATAAGAGCAAAATCTAATCGGATTTATCGTTCCGTACTTTGAAGTATTTGGCAACAATAATAATAATAATAATAATAATAATAATAATAATAATAATAATAATAATAATAATAATAATAATAATAATAATAATAATAATGATAATAATAATAATAATAATAGTAATAATTTGTACACACAATCCAGGAAATGCCTTTGTCGCAATGGCATTTTGGAAGCAACGAGAAGCAGTAGAAGTAGGAGTAGCAGACAGAAGCATTTCCCGATAAATCAACGGTCTGAAATAATTTATTTCTATAACCCCCGTCGACCTCACATCCTACTCCACGTCTCATCTTTCTATCATTGGATAGATTAACCGAGAAATTATCAAACACTATTTCTTTACACAAGTTGTTGAAGATGTAATTTTGTGATCATTATTTACTATGGGATATGTTTGATATAAATACGTATATGTGTGTTTATACACGCATATATATATATATATATATATATATATATATACAAACATCACACATATATGCATATACATGCACACACACATACACACACTCGAACATATACATGCGTATACATGCAATACGTGCATATTTACTTTGATACATGTGTACACATATTCATTTATGCTTATGCATGTTTGTATATATGCATGCATGCATGTGTGTATGCGTGTGTGTGTATGAATAATGATGCATATACGTGTGTATGTATGTATGTATGTTATATCGTATTTGCTATTCTGTGTATGTTTATACACATACAGATACTTATATATATATATATATATATATATATATATATATATATTCATATATATATATATATATATATATATATATATATATATATATATATATAATATATATATATATATATATATATATATATATATATATATATATATATATATATATATATATATATATATATATATATATATATATATATATATATATATATATATTTATATGTATATATATATATAAATAAAAAGCTCGACTATTTGTCAAGTTGGTGCGAATAATACGATAAACATGTGAAGCAATTTCCGTCCTACTATTTCCGACTTGTATGATTTGCAATACCGACACACGCTTGCAGATGGAATGAGAATAGTTTTGGTTTTTCTGCTTGTTTTTATTGTTTATTTGTGCTTGTCTATGTATGTTTGTGTATTTGTATGTGTGCGCATGCGTGCTTGTTGTGTTGTTTTTGATGCTGTTTTCTCAAGCTGAGCTCCACTCATTATGGCTCTTAAATAAAATGTCAAAGCCCACAGCTGCATGTAATGAAACAGCCGGCTGCTGTTTTGGTTCAGATTTAGCTAACGCGTTTCTACAATTCTCTGAATGTTATCGAAAGAGAAAAAAAAAAAAAATTGCTATGAATTCTAAGTTTTGCTGATGAATGCAGTTTGCGTTATTTTTGAACCAATGGTGTGAGCTTTTTTTGTTTTTTTTCTTTTATGTGGTTACTAAATTTTTTTAGAAAAAACACCGAAATCTACCTCAAATCACGCCCTCCGGTGTAAAAAAAACGTAAAAGTATTAGGTAACATACATAAACAATCAGAAAATATAGAAATATATATATATAATGAGTGTATATATTTATCAATCGATTATTAAATACATATATACATGCCTATTTACATACATACATAGATTCATATATATATATATATATATATATATATATATATATATATATATATATATATATTTGTTTTGCAAGATTTTTGATGTGAAATCGTGTGTTGAAACAGATGTTGTTGTACTTGGGGATGGTCAAATACAAAATGGCTGATAGTTAGCAAGGTGAGACACACATAAGAAGGAAGGAAACAAAGGACCACTGATGAGGTCACAGAAGTGTAACGAAAGAACTCTGGCCGAAATAAGATTAAGATTAATGTAATATAAAGCTGAAGCAAATTAACACCAAATATACAGTGCGTGTGTTTTTATTGGCTAAACTGGCAATATGACCATCCCCAAGTACAACAACATATATATATATATATATATATATATATATATATATATATATATATATATATATATATATATATATATATATATATATACACACACACACATAGGGAAATGTTTCGAGAAAAATTCCACGTGGTGAATTGTAGTGGAAGGTAATATTTAAAGCACGAAAATGCACAAATATTTTGTTAGATAATATCTATCTATCTATCTATGTATTAATTATTGCAAATACCGAAACAGCAATTACGATCCAGAATATTGACTGCGCTTTGATATTTTTAATTCATGGAGTTTAAAATATTATTTTCTACTCTAGGCACAAGGCCCAAAATTTTTGGGGAAGTGGGGGGGGGGGCAGTCGATTACATCGACTCCAGTACGCAACTTGTACTTAATTTATCGATCCCTAAAGGATGAAAGACAAAATCGACGTCGGCGGAATTTGAACTCAGAACGTAAAGACAGAAAAAAATACCGCTAAGCAGTTCGCCTGGTGTGCTAACGTGTCTGCCAGTTCATCGCTTTTGGAATTTAAAACATTACACATTAAAACATTTTAGAATCCTTCTTATGAAGAACGTGCATTCTGTTTTCATTTCTAAAGCTCGCTTACGTGAGATCGTATTTTCGATACAACAATTTATATTTACTTTGCAAGCTTTATTATCAGTATGTCTAGCACAAAATAGTTCTTAACTACATTTAACGTTGAACAAAACTGTTCACATTGCCGAGGGAAAGAAAATATATGATGGAATTATCGATCCAAGATTTCTTAAAAGTCGATATTGCTCAATAGATCGATAATATTATAGCATTACTCAATAGAAAGCTACTTACTACTTTTGGATATAAATGTATTTATCATATTTTAGATAAATTATCTTGAGATGCAAGGTTCCAGGAACTTTGACCTTTAATTTCGCATATTCAGAATTTTCCGATCATAATTTTACAAAACTCAAAGAAATCTTTGTAATTGATTTAAAATGTTGAAATATATATAGAATATATATTCCACAATTGATTCTAGTTTTTGTTTCGGAAAGGTATCCTGTTATGGTTTTTCAGTTGTTTTACAAGCTAATGCAACATTATTTCAAAGGCAGCGAGCTGGCAGAATCATGAGTACACTTAACAGTATTTTTACCCGTCTTTACGTTCCGAGTTCAAATTCTGCCACGGTTGATTTTTACCTTTCAGGGTCGATAAAATAAGTACCAGCTTATGTAATCGACTAGTTCCATTCCTCGTACTTGCTTGTTTTGTGCCAAAATTTAAAATCTATATTAGGAAGAAGCGGAGCAATAAGTGATTCAGTTTTTAAAATTCCAAAAGTAGATTATTTATGTGGCTATTGATATCGATCGGAAATCCGAAATCAAATAAACATATTTGCTCCTCTATTTTCTTAATGACAACGACTTTAATATCCTTAAAGAGGGTTACTTCATTTTTCTGCTTGTACAAACACTCGAGCATACGTTTATTACTTAGTAACAAAAACCTCACAGTCGTACAATAGATCAGTATATTCCAGCCTAGGATCACTGGGAGATTCAACTTCTGTGTTGTTCAATTCTACGTTCATTTAAAAAAATTAATATATTTTGTTATCACTTTTTCTCGCATTGTTGATTGTTATTGGTGAATAAATTAACATGTCATTAAGACATTAGAATCCAGTTGATAAGTCTCCAGTTCTTTCTCTACTAAAATAACAGTGACATTTTTTAAAGATTTTACTATAGATGGCAGACCGTCCACAATTAAGTTGCTAAGCTTTTCGATTGGTAACACGAATTCATTTTATTTTGATTTTACCCGCGAAATAAGTCCTTTCCCATCTAATATTCAATATTGGTTTCAAATTAAGGCGGCGAGCTGGCAGAAACGTTGGAACGCCGGACGAAATGCTTAGCGGTATTTCGTCTGTCTTTATGTTCTGAGCTCAAATTCCGCCGAGGTCGACTTTGCTTTTCATCCTTTCAGGTTCGATTAAATAAGTACCAGTTACGCACTGAGGTTGATCTAATTGACTGGCCCCCCTCCCCCAAAATTTTGGGCCGTGTGCCTAGTGTAGAAAAGAATACTGGTTTCATATTTTAGCACAATGCCAGAAATTTTGGTGGAGGGACTAAATCAATTACATCGATCCCCAGTCATCAACTGGTATTTATTTTATCGATCCAGACACGATGAAAGGTAAAGTTGACCTCAGCGAAATTGGAACTTAGAACGTAAAGACGGACTAAATCCCGCCAAGCATTTTACCAGGCGTGCTAACCATTCTGCCAACTCCCCGCCTTCTAGAATTCAATATCGAAGGAAGTTAATCTTCTCATATCATTAAAACATTTAGCCGCGTACAATCATAACTGTATCGCATTTACAGTCAGTTCTCACGTTGGCAACTATTGAATAAGACACCACTTTTCAAACGATTTGACTTTTTTCTGGAGGTGAAATTCGTGTAAAAGAAACAACATTCCTTTCAAACTTGCCTGTGAAGTGTTACTTCCCGATCTTTACACGTTACATAACACTCTATTATTCACTTGTGTTGTGGAGAATATTTTTCATTAATGGTTTTTTTTCTTTAAAAAGATAACTTTTCTTTTCTTTTTTTTTCTGAGATTCTCTTAAAATTGTCAATTTCTTTAAACATAGTGTCTCTATCATTTTTTTTTATATCCCTTCTTGTTCAAATAGTGACGTTCTAGATGGTAGTTTTTATGATCTGCAACCGATTCTTTACAAAGAAGACGCAGACATTTTCCATTTACCTCTATGAAAAAGTAATTATCTCTTCATTTTTCCGAAGAACAAAGAATATTTCGCCAGCCATTCCCTCTCTTTGATTAGTCTTAGACATTAGAGAAGGAGTTAATTGTATGCACTTTGCAATATTGATTTAAAATACTTAATAAAAATAATTAAATGAACTGTAAATGTTAGCAGCATTCAAAATTATTGAACTTAAAAACCGACAACAGAAATAGACACCATTTAAATTCACGCTGTATAAAACCACTAAAAATAGTTAATGAGAAGGAATAAATGATTGCAGAACGGGGGATTGTGTGAGCATGTGTGTGGTGGTTGTGGGACAAATGCTTAAGTTAAATTGGCTGTATTAAGGGTATGGCTATTACGTCATCAATTCATTCGTCTTTCGATTCTTGGTTAATGTCACAAGACAAGTATTATGGCTGAAATAAATGTTTTAATATGTTATTGATTGTTGAGAGCAATTCATGAATGTTTTGATCTTAAATAATCTTTAACTGAATTTTTGCATATCTTTTCTTAATTATGAAAACTTTGTCAGCGTCTGACAAAATTTTGCATGCAGATAAAAAGTTCTCTAGTCCTGACGAAGCGGCTTTGTCATTGGCTCGTATTTGGTACAGTTGTAGCGAGAGTAGAAGAGGAAATAATTATGGTGCTCGAACGGTGTTGTCCCATCGAAATTGGTTCCTGCAGAGAATCAAGACCAGTCTGTATATTGAATTCAATAGTATTTTACTATCGCACTCATTCACTCAATATAAAATTAATATACATAGCAAGAATAATAATGGTTCATTTTCCCTTGGCACAAGGCTTACCGTTGAGTAAGGTGAGTTTGGATAGAGAGTGTGTCCTCTAGGGGTAACGCTTTTAAATGTTTTGCATTTCCTCTGGTTGTTTACGATCTTAGTTCAAATCCCGCAGAGGTCGATTTGCCCTTTCATAACTTCAGGATCGAAAAAAATTAAAATACCAGTCAAGTACTAAGAGCAATGAAACCGACTTGCCCCTCCCCCTAAACACTTTTCGACTTTTGCCAAAAATTGAAAGAAACATCACCATCATCGTCACCATCATCGTCACCATCACTGTCATCATCATGATCATCATCATCATCATCATTATTATCATCATCATCCGCATCGTTCTTGCATTCGTTGCCTTCGTCTTCTTAATCATACTCTAAGCAAATGCAGTGAAGAATTCTTATTCAACGAAGTCTGCGGCAGATCTGTTCCTGTCTAGATGGCATCTATGTAAACACTGGGAATCGTCCTGACCCCGCCCCCAGTTACTTCGTATTATTATAACCCATAAGCCTGAAAGTTTTCAGCTCTAGTAATCCAATTAAATCCATCATATGTAATAACAAAATATAACAGGTTTCGAATGTTTCTGACCGTTAAAAACCGCTAAAATAAAACTTAAACAAAAAAATATATAAATAGTAATGTAAATATAATTCAAATATGTCTATGGCGTGTGACGATATAAGAGAGAAATGATGTAGCTTATGTTGTTTGTTTTAAAGGCAAAGTGAATTCAACTTTGTATTCAATATTTGATTTAGAAAAGGGGAAAGAAAAAGGAAGTGTTTTGACTCTATACAAGTGTTGTATTCAAAATATTTGTGTAACCGGACTTCAGTAGTATAACAAAAATTTATAGTTTACCATTAGTATTTTATCAGTTAATGCGATGGTTTGTACTACTAGAAGAAAGGAACTCGGTATGTCAATATGAAGCATGAATAGGTATAGATTGTGAAATTAACTGACTACGATCAAAATTGTTCTTGTCGAGATAGCAGTCCAATGAATATGTCATCTTTCTGAAAGTGACAGCTTTTACATTTTAGCTTCGTAACGTCTAATGAATTGTCACACGATGACGTCTTAAAGTAATTATTCATTGTTTTATATTACCTAATAATTAACATTGAGAATGAATCGTTTCTTAATGAGTATAAAAATATATAGCAGAATTACTTATTAAGAATTTTAAAGTATAAGAGAAATATATCGTAATTGAATATTTATTGTCCTATTTATGAGAAAAGAATTTAATATTTTATCTAATAATTAACGCCGAAGAGCAGGCAGAATCGTTAGCACGGTGGGCAAAATGCTTAGCAGCATTTCGTTCCGTCTTTACATTCCGAGTTCAAATTCCGCCGAGTTCGCATTTGCACTACATCCCTTTTAGGGATCGATGAAATGAGTACCAATTGGGTTGATGTAATCTATTTATCCCCTCTCCTGAACTTTGCTGGTTTGTGCCAGAATTTGAAACTAATATATTATCTAATTAAGCATAATGAACTGGGACAGCATGCTTTGCGGCATTTCGCCCGTTTATCAATTCTGAGTTCAAATTCTGCAGTGGTTGACTTTACAATAAAATACGTACCAGCTGAACACTGGGGTTGATGTAATCGACTTACTTCTCTCCGAAAATTGCAGGCCCTGTGCCAGAATTTGAAACTAATATTTTTATCTAATTAAGACAGCGAGCTTGCTGAATTGTTAGCAAACCGGACAAAATGCTTTGAGGCATTTCGTCCGCCCTTACGCTCTGAGTTCAAATTCCGCTCAAGTCGACTTCGACATTCCTCCATTCGGAGTCGAGGAAATAGGTACCAGTCGAGCACCATCACTACCAAATTTCAGGCTTTGTTCCAATTGCAGACATGGATATCATATCTAAAGTGAATGGATTTGCAGTGAAAAACAAAAAACAAAAAAAAACAACGAGGCTAAAAGTTTTAATTACTGAACTATTTATCGTCTATGTTCGGAGTTCAATTTCTGCTGATCCTAACTTTATTCTTTCATTCTTCCTGGGTCAATAGCATAAATGGCAAACAAGTATTTTTATCGTATTCAATGGTTATAAATTTATATTTTCATCTATGTATTATAATCAATATTTTATCTATAGCAAGTGACTTTCGCTTCAGTCAGCAGAGGTTATCTTCATCGTTGATTGTGAACATGATTGATTAAGATAATAATTGACGGTGATAAGAAACAAAATAAAAGAGGATAAAAACGAAACGTTATTAGCGGAAAGTTAATTAAAATAGATTAATTAATGCCAGGGGCCTGTAAAACTCGTGCTACTAGCTTACTGCATTGTTACTACTGTTTATAAAGTATATCTATCTATCTATCTATCTATATATATATATATATATATATATATATATATATGTATATATATATATATATATATATATATATATATATATATATATATATATATACATGTACGTATGTATGTATGTTTTATGTATGTATACATGTATATGTAAATATATATGTACGTATAATGTGTATGTACGTATATATGTGTGTGTATACATTTGTATGCATACATGTATGTATGTTCTTATAAAAGTGCATATGTAGTATATGTGTGTGTGTGCGTACATGTATGTATATATATATATATATATATATATATATATGTGTATATATATATATATATATATATATATATATATATATATATATATATATATATATATATATATATATATTTATATATATATATATATATATATATATATATATGTATGTATTTATATATATATTTTTTTATACCAAAAATTAGGCAAAAATATAGTATCTGTTGACAAACTTAGCAAAATACTCACAATTGAGTTTTTGTATATATATCGACTTTAAAGAGAGCTCAAAACTGATCCATTGAAAATACTTTATTATAATGATAATAACAATGAAAATGGCCTATGATCATTTCTATGCAATATCCAGATCGATTCGTGCATATTATAAAATAATATAAAATATTATAAAACATGTGGGATACTAGATGTAGTATCTAGTATTATTGTGTCATTAAATAGGTGAAAGATAGATCAGACAAAAGACAAACCACCTAAAGAACTAAATAAAATAGAGTATTTAGTTTCATCTTCGATTCCAAGTTGAATTTCAACCGTTGTCAATTTTAGACCTTGCTCCAGAATCGATTCAATTAAATATAAACCTCTCTTTATAAAAGTTGTGTTTGAGCGTCTTTCGATGCGAATTTATAAAAGCTTTGTTTCAAATCTATACTACCGTTGTGCTACGACCTACGTAAGATAGGCTTAAATGTATGGAAGAAAATCAAGAGCATAATCTGCTATGCACACCGCGTTTATGTTATTCGTAAATCAAATGACAGATAAACAATGCAATGATGTATTTTAGATTTATCATGCGTATTATTTATATTGTTTCTAAGAAAAGTGACTGGGAAATATGTATTTTAAATCACTGCATTTACTCAAGTATAAAAAACATCCCACTTATTTTTCAGTTATGAAGTCGTTTGAAATAGTACAAAAGTAATTTAAGGTACCCTCAACCAGTTGATGAAAATTTAACATTTGTTTCAGTAGATCAATTTTGTATTTTAAGAAACCGTTTTGATGCTGGAATATATGAATCTTACGAATCTTATGGCTGCCAAATTTTGTAGATAATTTTGTCAGATAAATTTTGCTATATTTCTTTCTTTTCCTGATCTCCCATCCTACAATTATTTTAGTATCATTTGATTGTATATGAAAATATAAAGCAGGATTAGTTCTCTTCACAAACCATTAATGTTTCTAATGTCGAAAATGTATCTTTTATGGACAAGTAAGTTACTGTGAATTATGACATTTACTCCTCCTCCTCTTCCTCCTCCATCCTCCTCCGCAACCTTCTTCTTCCTCTTCTTCTTTTGTTTCTTCTCATTCTCTTTCTCTTTAAACACTTCGCATCAGAGATACATCTCACAATACTACGCCAAGAATCTTTGCTATTTCCTTCAATTTCAAGTTGTCAGTCTCTCTCTCCCACCCTCTCTCTCCCTCTTTCTTCCTATCTCTCTCTCTCTCCCTCTCTGCCAATAACATTAATGTATCTAAGTGACTTTCGCTCTTGTATTAGGGTGCGGGAATCTCCAAAATATATTTCACTGTTTCTCTGTTGGAGAAGTTTCATCATAGTTTACAATACAGGCGCAAGTGTGGCTGTGAGGTGAGAGACTTGCTTCCTATCTACAGGATTTCTAGTTCAGTCACACTGCGTGGCACCTTAGACAAGTGCCTTCTGCTATAACCTCGGGCCGACTAAAATCATGTGAGTGGATTTAATAGACGGAAACTGAAAGAAGCCCGTCGTGTGTATAAGGCCAGCAATTTTGGGAGACGGGTTAAGTAGATCATATCGACCCCAGTGCTCATCTGATATTTATTTTATCGACCGCGAGAGTTGATACCGGTGGAATTTGAACTCAAAACGTAAAGACGGAGGAAATGCTGCTGAGCAGTTTGCACGGCGTGTGCTAACGATTCTGCCAGCTCGACACTTAAGAGGAAGCTTGTTATATTAAAAAAGGACAGCGCTGAGTGTGTTAAATGCGTGTGATATCAAATCGTCGGTTACATCAAATAAAATGCCGAATCGTCACCGCTGGCAAAAAAGGAGGGAGTGTATTTACACTAATTACACAGCCTAATTGAGCAGAAAAAGGAGAAAGGCGGTACAGTGGTCTATGTAATATCATCAAAAAGACGATTCGAGCCTGCGTAAACGTTTCTTTGTTTCTTTGACACGTTACCTGATTTCTGACAGTTTTAAAGATGCAAGATGAAGATTTTGTGAATTTATCCATCCATAAACACTTAGAAACAAAAACACTCCTATGTCTTCTATAGTTAATCATCCAGATAGTTACATAGATGCTCATACATAATTAAATTGTGTGCGTATATATATAAATACATATATATATATATATATATATATATATATATATATATATATATATTTATATTTATATAAGTGTGATTTTTCACAGAATTCTATGAATGATTGTAATTATATATTTGTTTTCGATCAAGATGCCAAGTATTTTCATCCCACTTAATTCGTTATATGCGGGCAGAAACTGATCCTCGAAAACTTGGTGTATTTATTAGTTGTATCCCAAGCACACGTAAAAAAATTAAAACTGTTACTACATCATTGTATAATTATTTTTTCTATAATTTATACGATTCCTCTCTGTGATACGTTGTTTGTATTATGTGTTCACAGGACGATGCTGGTGGTCAAGGAGGAATTTGCGGAAACAGACTGCCTCCAACTTTATATTCATCTGATTCGGTAATGACCGTACATTTTCGGTAAGTTGTAATTCTTTCTGCTATAATTCTTTCTGCTATAATTCTTTCTGCTATAGGTACAAAGCCTGAAATTTTATGAGAAGGAGACTAATCAATTAAATCGACCCCACTGCTTAACAGATATTTATTTATCGATCGCGAAATGATGAAAGACAAAGTCGATCTCGGGGGAATTTGAACTCAGAACGTAAGGACGGACGAAAAGCTCGGCATGCTAAAGATTTTGCTAACTCCCGCCTTAGGTAAGGTGCAAAAATATAAGGAAGATACGAATTAATATTTCATTTATTGAAAAGCAGATGAGCTGGCAGAATCGTTAGCATGCCCGGGGGTCGGGGTGAAATGCTTAGCAGCATTTCGTCCGTTTTTACGTTCTAAGTTCGAATTCCACCGGGGTCTCCATTAGCTTTTGCTAATATTTGAAACCCGTAGGGCGGCGAGCTGGTAGAATCGTTAGCACGCCGGGCGAAATGCTTAGCGGTATTTCTTCTGCCGTTACGTTTTGAGTTCAAATTCCGCCAATGTCTACTTTGCCTTTCATTCTTTTGGGGTCGATTAAATAAGTACCAGTTACGCACTAGGGTCGATGTAATCGATTTGATCCTTTTGTTTGTCCATATTTGTCCCCTCTACGTTCAGCCTCCTGTGGGCATTAAAAAATAAATATTTGATACCAGTATTCTATTTACCGGCACTTCAGGTTTATACTTTATTGCGTGTATATATATGTGTATATATATATATATGTATATGTATGTGTGTGTGTGCGTGTGTGTGTGTGTATGTGTGTGTGTGTGTGTGTGTGTGTGTGTGTGTGTGTGTGTGTGTGTGTGTGTGTGTTTGAACTCTGTAACTTAATGTAGTCCATAACAATTTGCACTTGCAATTACGTTATCTGCGTAGTATTGTTTCATTTGTCACCATGGTATATTGTAACAGCTATATCATTATATATTTTTACAGCTATTTAAGTGATCCTTATTAATTTATCTTGCTAGAAGTACTTACGTGCATGTATGTTTTCTAATACTCTGAAATAGTCTTGCACTAAATTTTCATATTTGATTTTCAGTGTTCATACACATACATATATGTATACATGTATGTATGTATGTATGTATGTATGTGAAAAGTGAAAATCAAAGGCGAAAATGCAGTGATCGGTCTTCTCAAATAT
Organism: Octopus bimaculoides; assembly: GCF_046866305.1. Taxonomy (NCBI): domain Eukaryota; kingdom Metazoa; phylum Mollusca; class Cephalopoda; order Octopoda; family Octopodidae; genus Octopus; species Octopus bimaculoides. The sequence continues at coordinate 13,194,888 of NC_142947.1, forward strand.
CTACAAAATCATAGCAGTTTAGTCACTGTGGTTTCATAGGAAAGGAACACACACATACATAGATACAATAATACAGGTAGATGCACACACACACACACACGCACACACATGTGTATACAGGCATAGCCATGCACTTATACTCTTAGCCATTGAACATGAACCTACTTTACGATTCATCTAATAATTTATTCCGTTCATTGACAAATGGACTGTCCAAAATGAAATATAGTCGTTTTGTTTATCAATTTTATTTTTCTACCGCTGGACATTCGATGACCATTTCGCTACTCACGTTACTCCTCTATGACAACACACATCAATATTTGCATCGATCATCTCTCTCTCTCTCTCTCTCTCTCTATCTCTCTCTCTCTCTCTCTCTCTCTCTCTCTCTCTGTCTCTCTCTCTCTCTCTCTCTCTCCCCTTGTCTATTTGTCTGTCTATTTTAGTCTGTCCCTTTCACCCCTTCACTCTCTTGTTCGATCGTTGTTCCTCTCAATGTCGCTTCATCCAACTGTCATCTATATAAAGTTGGCCTAATATCCCACGGGGGCTTAAACAGTTCTCGATATTTTATAACTAATATCCTTGTGGGGACCCCTAAAATTTAACTTTTCATAAAATAACGTATATGGGGCTTTCAAATAACAGAGAAAAGAGAAAGCAGGGAGCTTTAAATTTAAGCTATGAAAAATTCTTTACGTCTTCTTATTAATAAATATGAAAAAGTTTCATACCCTGAGTGGGTCTATCGCAATTTTCAATCAGATCTTACTAGTATTTAATACACACGTGTAAAATATTATGCTTTTGCGCGCATGCGTGTGTGTGTGTGCACGCGCGTGAGGAAGATGAAGCGAAAGAGAGCGAGACAGAAAATTTATGAACTCTTATTATATTTCATATAAACAGTCGTAAGTAGTCTCAGGATAAATACTTGACAAAGAAAACAAAGTTAGAAAGTGCCTTTTCACTTCAAACTTCGCATGTAAACATCAATCCAAAACATCGTATCAAGTTTTCTGCCTTCATATTTATCACACCCGAGAGTCTTACAGTGATACACCTCTTTCAATCAATGATAGTGCTACTCTTAGTAAGTAATATGATGGCCTTACCAATTTTCTTAACGCTAAATCCATGTTGTTGTGCTTGCTGTTCTTGCTGTTCTTGTTGTTGCAGGCATTTAGCCCCAGATCAGTTTTGAATGACGTGAACTACCGGCAACCATACTATCTTGTTCCTTGGCACAGCCAGGACCGGATTAAAACCCATATAGCGTGCTAACGTTTCTTATTTCTTTATTGCCCACAAGGGGCTAAACATAGAGGGGACAAACAAGGACAGACAAAAGGATTAAGTCGATTACATCGACCTCCAGTGCGTAACTGGTATTTTATTTATCGACCTCGAAAGGATGAAAAGCAAAGTCGACCTCGGCAGAATTTGAACTCAGAACGTAATGGCAGACGAAACACCGCTAAGCATTTCGTCCGGCGTGCTAACGTTTCTTATTTCTTTATTGCCCACAAGGGGCTAAACATAGAGGGGACAAACAAGGACAGACAAAAGGATTAAGTCGATTACATCGACCTCCAGTGCGTAACTGGCACTTAATTTATCGACCCCGAAACGATGAAAGGCAAGGTCGACCGCAGCGGAATTTGAACTCAGAACGTAACGGCGGACGAAATACCGCTAAGTATTTCGCCCGGCGTGCTAAAGTTTCTGCCAGCTCACCGCCTTACTTAGATAAAGTGTTAAAAGAAGACTGCATGACGATCATGCCTCTCCCGAGAACACCAACACAATAAATGGCACGACAATTTTGTATCTTTTTTAAACAATTTCTTTACACTTCTTGTTTTCATTGTCTCTTCCTCAATCTCTGTCTTCTCTCTTTCTCTCAGTCTCTCTTCGCAAGTCTTCACTTATCCTTTCCACTTCTATGTCTGCCCCTTTCTTCACACTATTTGTGTTTTTCTTGTTAGTCTGCACAACGTCTTTTTCAAGTACATCCTTTTATATTTTGCATTTTTGGTCGGGAAAAGAAGCGCAAATCCCATTTCATCTTACGTATTTTAAAACTAAACATTTAACCAGGAAATATTATATACTTAGTCGCTCTACTGTTATATCACACATATAGTGTGTCTATGCGTGTGTATGTATATATATGTATATATATACATACATAGAAAAAATACCTTTTTGCTGATGGTGAAATTCCACAGAAGGCGTCTTGGATCAAGGTTAGAAACCAATTCTTTCTCTGTTGGCAAGAAATCCTGAAATAAACTGAATAATGACATACATACATACATACATGCATACATGCATACATACATACATACATACATACATACATACATACATACATACATACATAGATTCATACATATACACATCAATACAAGTATATAACCTCGTTGCATTAAGGAAGAATATGCAGGTGACTGGGATACCGTACCAATATGGAAACAAAAAACAAATGCGGTTGGAAAAAAAACATTGCATGATAGGGTAGACATATTGAATGGAATTTCATACTGAGAATGGAATGAAGAAACCATCAAAATACTTAGAGACAAGCGGTAAATATGCCAAAAATGTGAAGAATGAAAACAAGAACAAACCTGAGTGTAAATGAGAGGCTTGAGATAATTAAGGGAGGTAGGAAATCCGGGGCCCGGAACATTCCAACAAGCATCTCCTTTTGTTGCCAGCCCCCAATTTCTAACTATATGTAGTGCTAGCATACACATTTTTTGTACGATCTGATATCCGCTAAAGATATAAACACGAAATGATATCCAAGCTAATAACGATATCATATTTAAAGTCTCTAATAATGGCTTTTATTTCTGGAATTACAGATGAGCAGATGAGTTTCAGCTCACCCCTGAAGAATTGTGTTTGTTTATACTGAGACAAATATCTTAGGCGGGATCTCATTAGGTTTAGCATCATTACCAGTTTTGATTTTTTTTTTTTTTGTTCCTTTTGACATAACCCATTCGCCCTCCACTAAAAGAAGAATAACAATAAGAACATCTACAGCAAAATAAAAAATACTGTTTCCTTAACCCACAAAACAATGGCGTCAAAGTTTTAAGTGTTGAAACTTTGTGCGTGTTACATTAAATATTCGCCTGTTCAACGCTAAGCAGCGCACAAAATGTAACAATGTTAAGGAATATGAACTCGAGCCAATGGCTGTGACAGAGAATAATAATTACAGGATTTTATAGGATTTTCCAATAAAGACTGACCGTACTATTGAAGCAGGAAGGGCATATATAATTATAGAGAATTAAAAAAAAAAGAAAAGAAGAGAAACAGAAGGAAGGAAAGAAACGGTGGAAGATTTACAGATTTTGCAACACCATATGAAAAATAGAGCAGATATCAAATAAATAGAAAACAGATTGGCGGTGCTCCAGCATGGCCACTGCTTTAGAACCGAAACGTATGAAATAATAAAAGAGTAAAGATATGGACGTTGCAAAAGAGATGAAGGAATTGTGAAAGACTAAGACAAGTATTCCTATGGTTGGTGGTGAACCTGGTACGATACATAAACTGCAGCGAAAGAGATTGAATAATATTGGAACTGAGACACGCATTGTCGACCTGCAAAAAAATGTTGTCTTGTATTCTGCTCCGAAATATGAATTGTTGGAGGAGTTTCGCAGTCATTTATCTATGTTGTGAAGGGAAATTGATAAGTGTTGGTTGGCTTACGTTCCTGTTACGTAGTGGCTCGGCAGAAGATACTGATATATATGTACATATATATATTTACATACATATATATACATATATACATGTATACATACACACACACACAAACACACACACACACACACACACACGCACATATATATATATATATATATATATATATATATATATATATATATATATATATATATATATATACATATATACAGATATATATACATATATACATATATGCATATATATATTTATACATATCTATATATACATATATACATATATATACATATATATTTATACATATACATACATATGCATATATATACGTATATATATATATATGTAAGTATGTATGCATGATTGTGTGTTTATATGTATGTTCGTATGATTGTGTCTGTATGTATGTATGTATGTATGTATGTATGCATGTATGTACGTACGTATTTATGTATTTATGCATGTACGTATACGATGTGCCGTGCATTAGCAGTTCGGCAAAAAGATATCAATATACTCAAAATATCATAAGGTACACTAAACTCTTCAAGGTGCTGCCTCGGCGTGTCCACCTTGATCTATCGGTTAATACAAATATTAGAATAGACGAACGTACCTTCTTTCCATCAACAATCCACTTTCCCCACCTTTAACCAATGAACCGCTTTCTCAGGCGATATAGACTTCGTCTTCTCAAATATGCGCTCACTACTTCCATTATTGCTCCAATAGATTCATTACTATCTGTAATCATTAGTATATAAACTTGAGTCAGTATAGACTTAACTTGTACTTACAAATAATCTCCATTTGTTTGTATGTAACCAGCCCCCTGAAGCTTTCATTATTGCTAATATAGTCTCACCCTGCAGTAACAACATTCTTTATTTTAAAGGTTTCTTATACACTCATTAATCATTCGTTCAATCTCCTATGGCTTCTACCTCCCGCTGTACACGTCTAGAAACAGCATCAATCTCTCTACGGCAGTGTAACAGGTTTTTCGCTACATACAATGCAATTCAAGGTTTCTTTATTAACTGAAAACGAATCAGTTCAAATAGCTTTTTTCATTTTACCTTTTTATAACCCTTTAACGTATTTTATCTCTTGCAACTCTTTACAACTTTGCAACTTTTCTATTTTATTATTTTATTAAATATATTTTCCATTATATTCCCACTTACATGTCTGTAAGTATGTACGAATTTTGTATTGGTTTCGTTTATCAAATTTCTGGCCAATAAAGAAAAAGAACTGGCTTTCAAGCCGAAAGCAAAGATTTTTTCATTCGAACTTAGACATGGACTTCGTAGTCAAGTATATGACTGTGAACGTGTATGAACACACACACACACACACACACACACACACACACACACACACACACACACACACACACGCACCTAGAAATATTTGTGAAGATCTACGAAAGTGGTAAGGCGTCTATGCTGAGATTATTGACAAACTATATAGGAAGATTAATTCAGAACGTATATATCCATACAGGTAAACGAAGGAAATATATGTGTGTTCAAAGACAATAAATTATTTTGAATATGCATATGTATGTATATATTTGTGTTTGTAACATATATATATATATATGTGTGTATACATATATTATACGTATGTAAGTATTTATGTATATATATGTGTGTATATATGGAGATAGATACATGCATACATACTTACATTCATACATACATGCATACTTAAATACGCACACTTAATATATATATATATATATATATATATATATATATATATATATATATATATATATATATATATATATATATATATATATGTATGTATATATATATATATATATATATATATATATATATATATATATATATATATATATATATATATATATACATGCACATACATATTAACTTGTGGTGACGAATGAAATGGCCAGTTTTCACGTGCGTGCATAAAAATTCGAGAAAACAAGAGGAAA
>NC_142947.1:13203094-13215594 GCF_046866305.1 Octopus bimaculoides
AATACAACAATATTAAAAAAAAGCAAAGTTGAAACGAAGCAAAATATATATTTATATGTGGGTTAGATTCACCCGATGGCAAATAGCTTTAATTTCCTTGGTAAAAAGTGAACAGCTGGTTGTTGTGGGTTGGACTTTCGTTTCTTTCAGCCACTGTTCATATATAATCATAGGTGTTGTCGAAATATATTATACAAGCAGTGGTATATAAACATGAACGATAGCAATGTTTACATTGAATATGACAGGTAATTCACGTTCTACGTTCATGAAAGATGTGTCAAACCTGAATTATACTTTATGTCAGGAAAGACCAAAGCAGAGAAAAATCGCTAGATGGGCTGATTTTCTTTCAGAACCAAATGTGGTGGATTTATGCAGTCGAAATTTTATTTTAGATTAATTGAGAAAATCGAAAGTAATCATATGGGAATTAATTACGAGTGAACAATTAACTATGTTATTTTTGATTCTGAATCTTGGAATTGCCAAATTTTTAGAGAAGACGTGGTTGTGTGAATCAACTTCATTTGCAGATAGAATTATAAAATCGATCTGTAACTGCGACAAAACGTTGCAGATTTTTAGAGAAAGATTATAGTCATTAGGAAAGATAATATTCAATAAAGGGCGAAACGCATGCGACCTTAAGATACCTGCTGATTATACGATGGATTTAAAAGAAATTTGGGGTTTGTACTCTAACTTATTGAAGAAGTAAATTGTAGCACAATAAAGCTTTTAGTCCAGCAGTCAGTTACTGTCTCCTGATTTAATTATTACTCAATTAGAATATCAATCTGAAGAGGCTGATGACAATCTGGAAGCTGATTTATGTTTTACTATTATTTAAATATAAATAATCGAACTGTATAACATTTTTCTATCAGCTTTATACACGTTTATTTGACAGAAGAGTAATTAAGCGCAAAAAGATATTAATAGAAAACTGAATACATTATTTAAAACTCCTACGTTTCGACTTCAAACTTATTTTTTCACTACAACAGATTTTAAACAAAACAATACATAAAGATATGTAAATATTTTTTTACAGATTTTATTCTTACTTTTAGTCGGTGGTAAACTTAGATATTCCGGCATGTGGCTAAAAATGTCTGCCGATAGTGCTGTACATTAGCAATTTCTGACACTGATATGATGAATGAATACGAAGCGACTTTGTAGGGTACGAAACCGTACATTGCTGAATATGATGGCAACAATTAGATTTTCAAACAAAATTTAGCGCCTGTTGAATAGATTATTAAAATGTCAATAACAAATAGAAATGATTTAACACAACGCACATACACACGTATGTATATATATTCGGCTGCTTCAGGTGAAAATTGTCAAAGTGTAGTACAAGGGTTTAGCATTTTTCAAAAGTGTAGTAAGCCCCACATACGGCAGTTTTGCACAAATATTCCTAACTGAAAATATACATGCATGGAGCTACGATTTTATGCACCCAAAAAAGTATTATTGCTGTTGTTAATGTAAGAAAATAGAAACTGTTGCTAATGTAAAAAAAAAAAATGGAACAATGAAACTACTTTTTCGTTTTCTGAAAAAAAGCAACGTTTAGGTCTTACGACACTTTTGCATAATAGCAACAATATATCTATATATATGCACGCATACATGTGTATGTACATAGCTATGTATAATTATATATAAAGTGTTATTGATAACAAGCAGGACATTTCATCTGGAGCTGATTTTACTCCTATCTATGTGAAACATCTTGCAAGTTGTCAGCAAATCTGACTCTGACAAGCTTCACAGCAATTATATCTGGGCAAACAATATGGCGAGACGATTAACCCAAATTTATATTTCTGCTCTCGTGGATTACGTATGAATATTCAAGTTTTACTGGACATTACAATTCTACTATGGACTTTCCCTAATTCACTGGAGCATCTTTACTAACCATTGGCAATCAAACTATGCATATCCGTCTTACTTATCAGATAAACTTGCTACTAGTTTAGTAAAAGCAGACAGTCATATATTAATAATTCGAGTGGAGAAGCCGCATTGCGTTCGTTCAAATTTGAAGTTATAATATTCAATAACGATTATATTATGTAATATAAATATTAATTGTGCAATCACACACACACACACACACACACACATATATATATATATATATATATATATATATATATATATATATATATATATATATATATATATATATATAACATTTATTAATATTCTAAGCGTTAATTATCAATTCTGCATTCAACTAGAATGTGATATCTTGCTTCATTAGATATTAGTTGATACAACTTGATTCTACAGAGAACTAATTTGTCGATAAATTCAAGTGGGAGCTACTAGCGAGTGAATGAGGACACAACGTTCAGTAACATTTATATTTAATTTCAGAAAATCAAGAAAGCCAAACAAAGTTCGTAACGGAGTCCTCGTCGGTTTCGACGATGACCATTCAGACCTTCGATGAACTGAATTTCTCCTAAGTGTGAAATTAACGTGTAAGTTGGCTGAATATACCTGGAACAATTTAAGTATACATAACACAATTTTGAGCTTCGTTGACTCATAGAACTATTGCCAAATAATATCTGACATTATCCACAGATATATGTACATCATGTTCAATTTATTTGTACAGATATTTTAATTACGATTGAAGTGAAATGCAAAACTGTTAATAAGAAAACTTTTAATATAAACCTTTCATCCTTTAGGGGTCGATAAAATAAATAACAGTTCAGCATTGGTTTAATGTAATCGACTTGTAAATTTCTGGCTCTGTGCTAAAATTTAGAACCAATATAAGCCTGGAAATGGGTAGCGATACGAAAATACCAAGTCCGTTCTCGGTTGACTAATTACACAATCAAATTTTGATTCTATTTCTTATTTCATTTTCTCCATACCTTTACGGCATTGGATGAATATAAATACTTGAATCTCCAGTTTTTCGCTCGTTATTGTGTCATGCTTTGTGCCTAAGTAAGAGACATTTGTTAGCATTTGTTAGATAAGGCTGCAATCTGATAGAAAGTTTTGAGTTCAAATTCCGCCGGGGTCGACTTTGCCTTTCATCATTTCGGAATCGATAAAATAAGTAACATTTCAGCATCAGGGCTGATGATATTCACGTTACACTGTCCCTTAAATTGCTGAACTTGTGCCAGAATTCGAAACCATCTCTAACCAGAACAACTTTGTAAATCACACAGCGACGTTTCTCAAAATGGAGTTTAATTCAACGAGTGGATTACAGATCATATAATTCTGCCTCTAAATTAAAATTATCAAAAAGAATTAATTATTTCAATCGGATTGTGCATTCCTTAGAATAAAACTCATTGACAGAAACTTGATCATGCAGAAAAGGGAAGAAGAAGAGGAGGCGACAAAAACTAGACGTATGAGAGAATGCACGTTACAGAAGACGAGCAGCATGACTGAGAGTGCGCCACTAGCTTACTAATTAGACTGTTAACCTCATGGGCACATGCTACACAGACTCCGGCCTGACGATAAGGACCAAATCTACCATCTCTTGGGTCAAAAATTAACAATTTAAAATTTTCAATGTAATTTATTTTCTTCAAATGATTCTAATTGCCAATAATATTCACGTGCTAAATGAGGAAATTAAATTTTACTTTTGTCTCTAATGCTGAAATTTTAATTTGATAAATAGATTAGAATAAAATATTTCAGCTGGGGGCATTAATTATAAGCAATTATAATAAAACATATGTAAAAAATACCACGATTTGACTTAGATCTTCATCAACATATCGTTGACAAGAGCCATAAAATTTGGCGGGAATTAAGCATAATGAGTAGAATAGGGAAGTAGCGCATGTTATAGTAAAAATGCTCCTTGAGCCGAGGCAGTTGTGACTGAGGGGAGGGGTACTTTGCTACATATTATGTTGAACGTGAATGTTGTATTGGTAGATATGTCAGAGGTGAAACTAGGTGGTGGATCGCTGAGTGAAAACAACTGGAGATAGTTTTGAGAGTGGTGATTTTCATCATAAAATGTTAGTGAAATCTTTTATCTTGTAAATGCTTCAATCATTTAACTGCAGTCATACTGGGGCACAGATTTGAAGGGTTCTAATCGAACGAACCGTCTCCATTACTTATCAATTTAAATCTATCACTTATCAATTTGTGTAGGGCGCAGTTAAGCGAGAGATCAACAAAACTCCTTGTAACACCAAAGATGAATTGAAGGCAAGGATTATGGTAGCATTCACAATCTGAAACACGGAGACGGTCCAGAAGAGTTGCAGGAGATTCCGAAGACTTCTGATGGTCGTGGTTGAAGTCAATGGCGATTTTATTGATTAAATTTACTGTTTCGTATTTCAAGATATTGTTTATGAAATTTTGGTAAACATATCTGTTAAAATCAGATGTCAGAGTCATTTTCATTTTTGCGTAATTTAGACGACAGTTTATTCACCGCACCTTGAATATATATATATATATATATATATATATATATATATATATATATATATATATATATATATATATATCTGTGTGCGTAAGACGGGCCTCATTCAGTTGCCGTTTAGCAAATTTACTCACAAGGCTTTGGTCGACCGAAACTATTGTAGAAAACACATGCCCAAGCTGCCACGCAGTGCGATTGAACTTGGAATCAATCACGTGGTTGACAAGCAAACTTCTTACCATAAAACCACGCCTGATCCTATTTAAGGAAAAGGTAGAAGCAGTGTAACAATCATGTTAACAGAGCAACGCGAGAGGAAGTTGTCGATGGCAACAGAACACGTAATGAAATTCTCTTCACCCTCACATAAAATTCTCTTCATCCTCACATATAAAACTAATCAACCATACCAATTACAACTAATAAAACACATTAATAAGTTGTAACCAGCCTCGCCTATTAGACCACAATACTAATACGTAGCGTCGCCTACTTTTTCAAACATCACTAATCACCCAAAAACTACTACTACTACTACTAATAGTACCACCACCACCACCACCACTACTACTACTACTACTACTACTACTACTACTACTACCACTACTACTACTGTTGCTGCTGCTGCTATTGCTGTGATGACTGTTGCTACTACTTCTACTACTTCCACTACTGTTACTACTACTACTACTACTACTGCTGCTGCTGCTGCTGTTGCTGTGATGACTGTTACTACTACTTCTACTACTGTTACTACTAATATTACCAACACCACCACCACCACCACCACCACTACTACTACTACTGCTGCTGCTGCTGCTGTTGCTGTGATAACTACTACTACTACTGCTACTATTGCTGCTACTGTGACTACCACTACTACTGCTGCTGCCACTACTACTACTACTACTACTACTACTACTACTACTACTACTACCACTGCTGCTGCTGTTACTACTACTACTACTACAACTACTACTACTACTACTACTACTACTACTATTGCTACGATTACGTCTACTGATCACATCACTTCCTGCATCTGCTAACTAGAAGTCATTCTCGTTAACATGCAAAACGAAAGAAAGTGAAGCGATATAAGACACACACACACACACACACGCACACTCACACACACACACACACACACACACACATACATACACACATACACACGTACGTACACACACACACACACACACACACACACACACACACACACACACACACACACAAGGCAATAGCAAGCAAGTTTTGGTCGGAATATTTCTTCATTAACACGAAGCACCACATGTTTTCCTTTGGTATTTCATTCCTCAGCCGTCACCAACGCCACCACCAGCACCACCACCAGCACCAGCACCACCACCACCAGCACCACCACCACCAGCACCACCACCATCAACAATTCATTTCGGTTTCCTTTCCACCTTAGTTTTTTTTCTCTTTCTTTTCTTTCTTTATTTCTGTCAGATTATAATACAAACCACAAACAATACAGGAAAATGTTAATAATCGTAGTCAGGTTTCTGAGGTTTTTGTTTTTTGTTTTTTTTTAATAATATTTTATGTTTTTTTTTTCTTTGCAAAAATGCAGCTAAACTGCAATTTGCATAGCTGCTGTTTGCGATCCTATTAAAGGGGCTTTCATCGACACAATAACATTGATGTTATTGTTGATGCTGACGATGATGACGATAATGATGACGAAGACAACGACGGTGGTGGTGGTGGTGGTGGAGGTGGCGGTGGTGGTAGTTGTAATGGTTACTCTCTTTTACTTGTTTCAGTCATTTGACTGCGGCCATGATGGAGCACCGCCTTTAGTCGAGCAAATCGACTCCAGGACTTGTTCTTTGTAAGCCTAGTACTTATTCTACCGGTCTCTTTTGCCGAACCGTTAGGTTACGGGGATGTAAACACACCACCATCGTTGGTCAAGCGATGTTGGGGGGACAAACACAGCCACGCAAACATATACACATACACACATACACACACACACACATATATATATATATATATATATATATATATATATATATATATACGACAGGCTTCTTTCAGTTTCCGTCTACCAAATCCACTCACAAGGCTTTGGTTGGCCCGAGGCTATAGTAGAAGACACTTGCCCAAGGTGCCACGCAGTGGGAATGAACCCGGATCCATGTGGTGGTGATTATGGTGGTGGTGAAGCTTCTTCAGTAACCATATAGCTGCCCAGTAACAAAATATGTGCATACTACTTAAATAAAAGTCATTATGAAGAAACAATAAACTGTTGTATCTCGGGAGGGTCAGTATGCCAATAATAGACACAAACACCGCTTCTATTTCATTACGTTATTTTTTATTTCTGAATTGGTTAACCAATTAACCAATTGACTAATGGGCTAACTGCTGAATCAATCAGTCTATCAGCTAGGTTTGCAACGAAAGAGCAACGAAACCTGGCTGACTGACCAAACGATTAGTCAAACAGTCGAATAATTAATTGGTTATATGTTTAAACAACTGACAAATCAAAATACAGAAGTGCAATAGTACCAGGGTGTGTGTTTATTATTGACGTAATGACCCTCCCAGGATACAAAGAAATATGTTTCAACGCACGAGTTCGCGCCAGAAATCTTGCGAACATGATACAAACATGAAACAGAAACAATATATATATTTTTAGGAAAAACCTTTTTATGATTGGATGTTTTCTGTATCTCGAGCAATTCCACAAAACTGTGAGATGCATACGTCATACATTTCAACATTTTTACTCAACACGTATTGTGTTGGTTATGATAGTTTTTACCTCTACCTCATCTATCATTTCGGAATATTTTTTGTCATTTATGTTGCTTCAGAGAACCAATTTAGAACGCATACTGTCATACCTGAACATCCCTCTAACGCTTTCAACTCTAGCAGCTGTTAGCTTGGTAGCGAATGCGGAAAGTTGTTAGAGGGTCGGATAAGATGTTTTCTGGCATCTGTTCCGGCGTTTTTAGTTAAAATCCATTGCAGGCCAGCTTTGTCTTTCATCCTTTTAGAAATAATAAACTACCGGACCATACTAAGTTCGATTCTTCCTTTCTCATATTCTCTCTCTGTCTGTCTCTGCAATAAATTAGCTGGTTAAATCTGGACAAGAATGGATTCTGATGATGACGATGCGGAATTGACCATACGTAGTTGGTGTCAGCATGAAATTTCATCATTGATTTTTTGGGAAAAGTCTTTCGATATGAGCACATAATATGAAGTGTGTCTATTTTGTGTTCCTGACGGAGTAGGGAATTTATCCTCAACATAATAAACGTTACAGATGTTTTCGTTCTCACTTTACCCATTTATTTTCTATTCATTTTCTATAATGTGACCCTCTTTTCTCTCTCTCCCTTTTTTTATTCTCTCCCCTTTCCATTTTCCATTCTTGTAAGCACATATGACGTTTTCTTCGCCTTCAAAACGAAATATCTATCGTAGCACACACTAACATTTCTGCTTTTCTACACACACGTTAGCATACAGGAAATCACACACGCAGTGAAGAACAATGTCAAAAGTAATAGGAAAAAAAAACCTGAAAACAATAAGTGTGTCTGTCTCTCAAATTATATTAAGTCTCACTGTTCACGACCCCTTAAAAACTCAACCAAATGGAAGGGCACATTAACGACACACAGTCAGAAGTTATGCAAAGCTAAACTACTTCTCTAAACATACAAGCACACAATCACATACATACACACAGACGGGCACAAAACACACTCACACTTGCATACACACGCACGCACACACACACACATTACACATTGTCGTCATATATGTTTGGTCTATATTTCTATTGTATATATATATATATATATATATATATATGCATGCATTTATGCGTGTGTGTATATATATATATATGGATATATATATATATATATATATATATATATATATATATATATATATATATATATATATATATATATATATATATATATATATATATATGTATGTGTATATATATATTCTCTCTCTGTTTATTTTCTCGTGTTCCTTTCTGTTGAAGAGCGTAGGCTCGAAACGTAAAAGACTTTCTGACCTTCCCGAGTGTTAAACTAATACACGTGTTTGTTGTTTACACACCTGTCTTCGTCTTTTGTTCTCACTATCTCTCTCTCTTTCTCTCTTTCTCTTTTTCTCTTTCTGCACGTGTGCGTGTGTAAATATACACACATACATACATACATACATATATATATATATATATATATATATATATATATATATATATATATATATATATATATATATTCATACATATGTACATGATATGTATACACACACATATATGTATATATATATATATATATATATATATATATATATATATATATATATATATATATATATATATATACATAAATATATACAACATTTATTCATTTATTTATTTATCGATGTATGTATATACACACACACATATGCAGAATGAAAGACAGAGAGAGACAGAGACAGACACACAGACAGACTGAGATGTCAAACCTGTCATCTGCAAGTGAATATGATGCGGTAACTTGTACAATGCTTTTGCTAATTTTGTTTATGCGTCTAACGGGCAGATATAACAATAATATTATCTTAGTGTAAAGTATCTTGGTAGGAACATTGGGAAACATGACATAAGTCCATGACAAGTGTGAAGTTATGAAATATAATGAGAGCTACAATGTAAGTGCACTAACAAAAGAAAAAATACTACCTTATTGGTATAGTAAATGTAGACATACATTAAATATTCATATTTAGGTAAATATGTACATATATAAATATTCTCCGGACATATACTTGTGCTTCTAACACTTGCAGAAGAACCGTTTGACGTAAGTAGTACTCAGATGCTTATATATATAAAGCAGATGATGCCAGTACAATATAGAAATTTAAAGTAAAAAATATGTAGATTTCTAATATCATTTCTTTATATTTTGCTGGTAGTTTACAGGCGTAAATTTGCGAATATGAAAATAATACTCGTATATGGTGCGTTATGTGAATTTATGGAAAGATATCCCATAAAACTCAACAATTTTGCTAAAATGGAGAAGAGAAGATGTTAGAATATTTAAGAGAATTAAAATTCACTTATATATTTTAACATCTTCTCTTCCCCATTTTAAACAAAATTGTTGAGTATTATGGGATTTCTTTCCATAAATTCACAATACATCATATACAAGTATATATATATACACATATATATATAATATCTGTATAATATCTGTATAATATATATGTATATCTGTATAATATCTGTATAAAATATATATATCTGTATGTCTATAATACATATATTCATCTTTTATCTTTCACTGGTTTCAGCCCAGGGCTGAGGTCATGCTGGTGTACCTCCTGTAGTTATTCGGTCTTGTTCCTGGTATTGTTTTTCGTGAAGTATCGATCGAGTTGGACGGAGCTGCTCTTCTTTGCGTCTCCTGCCGCGATGTGGATTCATCTGTTATCTCAGATAGAAACCTATCCAGACTTCCACATCAACATCATGTAGATTTCTAAGGTTGCCTAGAAGGATGTTGAACAATTGCAGGCCCTTGAAACCCAGACTATTGCAGTACTGTGTCATTATTTTAGATGGGGAAGACGGAATATTTGGTATGATGCAGTGCCGTCCAGTTCGAGGATTGATATAATTCTCAATTCCAAAATTAGGAGCTAAACACTCCAAGATATTCTAAATATATATCACTGCATATCTCTCTCGTCTTCTCTCCAGGGAATAGAGACTCAGCTCCTTTAGTCTCTCCCAGTAGCCCATCTTATGCATCGAGTCAATCTTCTTAGTGTATTGGCGCTGGATTGCATCTAGTTTCACAGCTTGTTTCACACTCTCTGGAGACCATAGTTGGCAGCAGTAGTCCAAGCAGCTGAGAACAAAGGTCTTCTGTAGGAGTAGCAGGGCCTCCCTTTTCCTGGTTCTGAATGTCCTCAGAATCCATCCAGTCACTCGCCTGGACAGTGTTGCTATCTTGGCAATATGCACATGGAATCTTTCAACATTGCTCATGTGAACCCCCAGGTCATGCACCCACTCTGATTCTGGGATCGTATTACCTTCTGGTCTAGTTATTCCGATCTTAGCCTAGTGTTGGACCGATAGTGGAGTGCCTGAAATTTCATAGCATTGAACTTCATGTTATTTTTCTTATCCCATTTGTAGATTTCGTTCAGGTCTTTCTGCAGTTTTATGATATCCTCTGGGTTCCTAACTGCCTGCGATACTTTTATGTCGTCAGAATAACTGGTCAGATTGGCTGACTTCACCGCGGAGGACATGGCTGAGAGGGCCTCCACAAATAGTAGTCACCCCAGTACAGTTCCCTGTGGGATTCCTCTGAGAATGTGTGTCTCTTCAGAGTGAGCACCATTGGCTACAACTTTCTGACTTCTGCCCTTCAGAAAATCATGCAGCCACTCTCCCAGTTCCTCGATAATACCAAGATTTGGCTGCTTTTGACATATCATGCCATGATCAACCTTATTCTGTAAATAATAATAATAGTATTTTATATGCTTAAAGCTTATAGCGGTCACCGCGCAATGACTAAAGAAAAATAGTCTAATATTGGAACATGTAGACCCTCGACAGAAAAAGTAGGTCTTCCGTACACACGCACACGCATACACACGCACACACACACACACACACACGCACGTACACACACACATACATACATACATACATACATATATATCTTGTGTTCCTGCCATAAGGCCTTATTTCCACAATGCCAGCTTAATTTAATTCGTCCTTAGTCGAAAGACATCTGTTGTTATGTCCTGTTTTATTATTTTTATTGTATTTGTGTAACATTGTTCGTTTCTTCCATCCTTGTTTTTGTATACATTCGCTGCTTTCTGCCAAGGAATTTAATGCTCTTAGATTAGTTTCTCCTTGGGGATGGCCACATTGGAGCAATATCGAGAATAATCAGCCGAAATTGCAAGGATAATCTGGATCTCGACTGAGGAAAGAAAACTCCGAATGACCTGTCCTTGTTTCCTTGTATCGTCTATCTGGATGTTTGTTGTCCCTTTCTTGTATCACCTAACTGTCTGGATGTTTTGCGTCCTTGTCCTATTCTGTATTATTTATATATATATATATGAATATTTGTGTAAATATTCTACACGTATGATTATATAGATATATATACATATTACATATATTTATGTGTGTGTGAGTGTGTATGTGTTTGTGTGTGTTAGCGGAAGAGGTGGGGAGTAAGATAAAGCAATGCGTTCTAATAATAGATGTAAGGATATGTACAAGAAATAACTGAGACTTGGAACAAAACAGAGATGATACTGAGCGGATGGGTCCCAGCGAAAGATCACAGCTCCCTATGCAAGAATGCCTTATTTCTTTTCTAGCGAGAATACATCACAGATTCGCATGTTTAAAATGTATAACATAGATAGACAAGCAAGAAACGAACAATATGTAAACGAAAAAAGAAAGAAACTAAGAAAAACAGAAGCAGAAACAATCTTACAGGATTGAACACGTAAAAAGACTCAACAAAAAGTGATATATCTTTTCAAAACGGCACCGAAAATTTATAAAAGATCCCCTAGGCTACACTTCCTTCCCATACCCGCTTCAGGGAGAGAAAACAAATAAATAATAGAAGAGATAAAAACATTTTTAAAAAATAAAAAAATAAAACAAGAAGAAAAACCTTCCATTTCTTTTCTTCTTCTACGCAAATTCTTCTGCAATGTTTTCAATGAATGGTACTCGGTATTTGGTGAAATATCTTTGAAATTCTAGACAATATGCTAGCTAATGAGGCTGACTGTAAAGACAACAGTTGTGCCAACAAAACTCTCTCTGAGTTTATTTAGAAATAGAGACCCGTTCCTTTTTCTATTCTCTAAATACACACTTGAGTGCTTTCCTACATTTTCTCTCTCTCATCTCTTCAATCTGGCAGAACATTACCTTCCTTTCTTTCTTTTTTTTTTTTTG
>NC_142947.1:13223094-13238094 GCF_046866305.1 Octopus bimaculoides
GAAATGTTTAGCGGTATTTCGTCTGCCGTTACGTTCTTAGTTCAAATTCCGCCGAGGTCGACTTTACCTTTCATCCTTTCGAGGTCGATTAAACAAGTACCAATTACGCACTGGGGTCGATATAATCGACTTAATCCTTTTGTCTGTCCTTGTTTGTCCCCTCTATGTTTAGCCCCTTGTGGGCAATAAAGAAATAAGAAACGTTAGCACGCCGGGCGAAATGCTTAGTGCTGTTTCGTCTGCCACTACGTTCTGAGTTCAAATTCCACCGAGGTAGACTTTGCTTTTCATCCTTTCGTGGTCAATTGAATAAGTACCGGTTACCCAATGGGGTCGATGTAATCGACTAAATCCCTACCCACAAATTTGAGGCCTTGTGCTTCCAGTAGAAAGAATTATTTTGCAACCGTTCGAGCTGGCAGAATCGTTAGCACGCCGGACAAAATGCTTAGCGTTATTTCGTCCGTCTTTACCTTCTGAGTTTAAATTCTGCCGGGGTCGACTTTGCCTTTCATCCTCTCAGGCTCAATGAAATAAAGTACAAGCCGAGAACTGGTGTCGATGTAATCAACTTCACCACCTATCATATTTGCTACCCTTTTGCCAAAATAAGAAAGGATAACCTTGTGACCCTTATTGTTGATATTCTGTGTCTCATATTTACAGATTCACAGAAACCTGGCCAAATCGTTGGCACGTAAGGGGTAAAGAGCCCCGCAGCATTTCGTCCGTCTTAACGTCCTACGTTAAAAATTCCACTGTGGTTGACTTTGTCCTTCATCCTTTCGGTGTCTATAAAATAAGTACCAGTGGAGTACTGGAGTCGATGCAATCGACCTGTACCTCCCTATAAATTACTGACCTTGTGCCAAAACATGAAAGCAATATTTATGAAGATTTCTTAATGTTATTCTTTAGTCTGACCTAATTTACACGTTATTTTATCGTTTGAATGTATTGCTTCTATATCCCCTTATCGTGGTTAGATCCTAATCGTCATAATGTTCTACCAGCTTATTTCACTACCACATTGTTGTGGCTATAATTGTATTAAAGAATATATGTTTATATGTTATCATTTATAAGAATAACAACACAATTAGCAAAACACTTGTCAACTACCTAAAAAAAATATGATTCAAGAATATAACAACAGCAATTATCTTTATTTCTAAACAGTATCGCTAAACCGAATCGTGTAACATATTTCATTTGTTTACGGAAACAAAATATTTTACAATATGTCTATATCTACGATAAAAGTTTGAATAATTAGTGTTATAAAAATATACAATTTTTATCAAGTTAAGCTGAGAAATGAAAACAACCTAAACTTTACAGAAACCCAATACTGAATACACACACACACTCACACACACACACACACACACACACACACACACACACACACACACACACACACACACACACACACACACGCACACACACACACACACACACACACACACATATATATATATATATATATAACTATCAGAATGGAAGAAAGAAAGAGACATAGAGAAATAGAGAGGGAGACAGAGAGACTTTTGTAATGTAGAAGGCTGAACGTGAGAATTCAATGTTATATTATAGTGTTTGATAAATGCTAAAGTGTCAAAATATCTTTTAACTTTGCGTTTGCACTTAAATTCTCGTGTTTAAGGTATTAATGCATTTTCTAAGATAATATTTACAACATTCTTCTACATAACATTTAATATTTTAAGATACATAAATACATTAATGTATATGCATAGGAGACACACATATATACATGCATGTGTATAAGCATATATATGTATGTGTATATGTGAATATATACATGTATACATACACATACATATATATATATGTATATATATATATGCATGCATATATGAATATAAATATTCATATATGCATGGTTGTGTGGTAAGAAGCTTGCTTCCCAACCATAGGGTTGCGGGTTCAGTCCCAGTGCATGGCACCTTGGGCAAGTATCTTCTAATATTGCCTCCGGCTGACCAAAGCTTTCTGAGTGGATTTTGTAGACAGAAACTGAAAGAAGCCTATCATATATATATACATACATATAATATGTGCTGAACATAATATAATGACACTATTGCATTATTTCAAGCATCAGATATCCTTCTACGTATCTTACTGGTATCTTATTGGCTCTGTTATCAACTGGTTCAAAATACTCCGTCATTACTAATGTAACTGAATCTATTTCCGAATTTTCTCCTCGAGCTTGCACTCGATATTGTAAAATATTTTACACCAGTTAAAACGTCTATCAGCATCTCACAATAGGCTTACTAGTTGAAAAATGATTTAGAAAGAAACATGAAAAATTTCTATCTGTACTTTCACTGGTCACTGTGCAAAAAGTGTAGTGGATGTCGGATATGTGATAGTTGTTGCTAGCCTGTTTCAGAAAGTGACCTTGATAACTGAAGACAAAAGGAAGGAGAAATAGAAACATGCTTTGGGATTTCATTATTCAAACGGACCGTAACCTTGAAAACAGCAGTCTTGATATTGTTTTCTGAACAGAAATAGGCATGAATTCTAGATTATTGACGTTAGAATTCTGTGAGAACAAACCTTAGCCTTGAAAGAATTTGAAAATGTAAACAATTTACAATCACTTAAAAGTCGGAATTGCATGGCATTACAATTGAAAACATCAACATAATCTGAATTGTCATACATGCTTTTGCCTGATATCACTGAATCTAGGCAAGCATCCGGGGTAAATACGCCTCGAAATATGAAATGCTCTCATTTAAACAAAAGCTTTTGTTAGAAACTTAGAAAATTTGTATTTGTCTAAGATCGTTGTTGAGACTTGACTGGCCCAGTCACAATATATACTGTGCAAACCATTTATAATAATAATTATAATAATGATTTCAAATTTTGGCTCAAGGCCAGCAAATATGGAGAAGCGGTTAAATCGATTACATCCATCTCAGTATTCAACTGGTTCTTATTTTATCGACCTCGAACGAATGAAAAACTAAGTCGATCTCGGCGGAATTTGAACTCAGAACGTAAAGACGGGCGGATTGCCGCTAAGCAATTTACCGACGACGAGCTACCGATTCAGCAAGCCCACCGCCCTACTTCAATAATAATAATAATAATAATAATAATAATAATAATAATTATTATTATTATTATTATTATTATTATTATTATTATTATTATTATTATTATTATTATTATTATTATTATTATAAGGCACAAGACCTGAATTTTAGGGGTGGGGCATGTCGATTACATCGACCTCAGTTCTCAACTGATAGTTAATTTATCGACCCCGAAAGGATGAAAGGTATAGTCGACTTCGGCGGAATTTGAATTCAGAACGTAAAGACGGACGAAGTGTGGCTAAGCATTTTGTCCGGTGTTTCTCCGAGATCGCCGCCCTACTATAATAATAATAATTATAATAATAATAATAATAATAATAATAATAATAATAATAATAATAATAATAATCCTTTCTACTAAAGGCACAGGGCCTGACATTTGTGTGGGGGACTAATCGGTTACATCGACCCCAGTGCTTCACTGATACTCAATTTATCGACCCCGAAAGGATGAAAAGCAAAATTGAACACGGTGGGATTTGAAACAAAGAACGTAAGGACTCGGAAGAAATGCTTGCTAAGCATTTTATTCGGTACGCTCGATGATGAAGTTGTCGACGACGATGATGATGATGTTGATAGTGATACTTATTTGAAAGCCTATATGAAGTAAATGAAACAATATTGTGATATATATTTTAATATATGAGTTTTCTTCTCTGAATTCCCCACCCGCCAGTTACCCCCCACCCCAGGCCAGCTACCCCCTCCCCGCACACACTATATTTAACCCAATTATGTGAAATAATAATAGGAAGATCAGCCATTACGCTATTCTAAAAAAGAAAATATGGCGCAAGATTGGATTTTGTTTTGCTTGAATGATTGGAGTAGACAGCAGTCAGTCAATTTAATCTGTTTCGCACTGATGGGTCAATTCCCTTCTCTGAAGACACTGTTATTCACCGTTGGCAAAATGATCTAATCCATACACATCCTCTAATCTCGGTTTAATCCTTCTGTAAAATAGGTATGATACGTGAGCTTGTCAAAGCTTTCTCTATAACATATTTATTGTCTTTCAGCAACTCTTCGTTGAGTTTCTCAATTATAGTTCCTTTCCACCACCTCTCTCAATCCATTTACTATTCTTCTTTATCTACTCGATCTGTCGGTTTCTCTTTCTCACCCATATATTTTAGCTATCCTTTTCCTTATCTATTACATTTCGATTATCATCTCTTTGTCTGTGATACAAACAAACATTCCTACTCTTTTTCGTCTAATCTCTTAATTTCTCTTTCTCCAGTTTCACTCCCTGTTTAACACTTACATTTATCTCTCTGGACATCTCACTTAACTTTGAACTTCACTTTCCTTATATTATTTTATCAACATATCGTCCTGTCTTTCTATTTTACTGCCCGTCACTCTTTTACTTTTCAGCCCGCATTCGCTCCTTACAATTTCTTCTCCATCATTTTCATCACCACCATTTGGTTACTCTATCCCCCAACTCTATTTACTTTTCCACGCTTTCTCCATTCAGAAGTGACATTATTATAAAGACAGTAATATATTTAAAAAGAGCGACTGGAAAAAAATTTGATTATCTACTCTGATTCCTTCCTAGCCAGCTTCTCGTTGTGTGTCCATCTCTCAACCCTTACCAACTTATCTAAATATATTCACCATTTTCTTCATACCCACTTCTTATGTCGCAAGTGTTTCATCTCAGCGACGTTCTCTTCCTCCTCTTATCTTTTACCATAATATTGACTTCTCTTTAATACCCTTCATTTCTTCAACGGACTCGCTGCTTCCATTTCTTCTTCGACCTACTTCATTTTCTGCTTGTCTTCTTGAACACATCAACAGCATGTTTTAGAAGTCTTTCAACAAAGGCCCTCCCAGATCACCACGATCACCACTACTACTACTACTACTACTACTACTACTGCTACTACTACTACTACTACTACTTGATTGTGATAAAATTACGAGGAAGCATGAGTAATAAAGGTGATTTTAAACATTCTTGCTATATTACATCATTAAATATTTATTAAGGTTAACGACTTCTCCATTTCCCTTTTGACAGAGCTATCTATCTATCTATCTATCCATCCATCCATCCATCCATCCATCCATCCATCCATCCATCCATCCATCCATCCATCCATCCATCTATCTATCTATCTATCTATCTATCTATCTATCTATATATATATATATATATATATATATATATATATATATATATATATATATATATATATATATATATATATATATATATATATGTATGTATATATATTTATAGTGAATTGGAATATGATGTTTATGCAGCCTGCGAAGGAAATTCTAGTATTTCAAGAAACCCTTGAAAATATTAGATATTAGCATCGACACACTCACATACATACACAGACATATATGAACACACTCGAAGGATCTCAAAAACACATCGACACAGCAGTTTTCGAGCGTTACTTCCTGTATTCTGATCCTATTTTGCTTACCCCCTACCAACCTGGTTCACAAAATCTTTTATCGTTTTTACAAGAATCATTGTGTAAGAGTTTACAGACGACGATAAATACTCCAACACTGATTTGAAGACAAGAAACTATGTGCGGGATTTCCCTATGAAGCTTTGTCACGAAAATGGTAAACAATAGCCTGAACCAACCATGAAAACAAATACACTACAGAAAATTTTTATTACCGGAAGTAACTTGTAGTTGCCTGTCACTGTCTAACTAATCATATCTCAGAAAAATTTCAATATAGCACAATTTACACAATATTTTTATATTTTTTACATACCAGATATTTTACAGCAATGTCTGAGAATACGATTTATTTCTTATTTGAATAATTTACTTTCCTAGTATTTTATTGTATCGTAATCAACTGCAATATATATTAAGTCTAACTTGTCACTGCACAGCAGTGATAGAGAATTAATTATTTTTTTTTAAGAAAGAACTGGAATTTTTGTGATCTTCTCGTCCGTCTCATGAGGATGACGCTTGTGTTTTTGACTGATGTTATATATATGTGTGTGTGTGTGTGTGTGTGTGTGTATACGTGTATATATGTATATTGATGTATATATACATATATATTACGTTTTTGGATTTGGTTTGCAAGATTCTTGATGTGAGTTCGTGTGTTGAAGCATATACTGTTGTGTCTGGGAGAATCAATCTCTTTTAGTGCCTTATAATTTAACACACTCACCGGTAAAATTTCCACTTATTTCCTACTTATATATATATATATATATATATATATATATATATATATATATATACATACGCGCGCACACACACACACGCACACACACACACACACACACACACGCACACATACACACATGTATGTAGGCATATGTGTGTGTGCCTTTGTATGTATGTATGCACGTACGTATGCATGTATGTATTATGTATGTAAACCCGACTCTTTAAGGATTTTTTTGGTACAACAACACAATGTATAGATACATACCTTCAGCTTCCCTCGTATAGAGAAGTCTACATTTTCTTGATATCATTCACAGTGCGTGTACAAGTGTGTGTACGTGTGTGTGTGTGTATGCATAATTCAATATTTATGAATACTTACACATACATATATGAGTGCATCTACACACATAAGTAAAAGTGCGTAACTACTCTATCCTAGTACATATTTATCTATATTTAAACATATACGTGAAATATATGCATAACGAGTTTACGTGTATGTTTACACACGCACATGCACACACACGTGAGCACACACGTATATGCACACTAAGACTTATGTATGCATGTATACGTTGTTTTTCACATAAATGTTTACCGTTATATATATGTACATATGTATATATACATACACCCGCATATATATATATATATATATATATATATGTGCGAGCGCACATATATATAAATATATATGTACGCGCGCGCATACACACTCACACACAAACATATAATATACATGACAGAATGTAACTTCACCCGAAGTCCTGGATGATATAAGATAGTAATCAGTATCTTGTCATATCGTATTAAACAATATCACGAATGATTATACTATTGATTCTAATGAGATAATGTAAGTAATATAAACTAGCTGTTTCCTTATAACAAAACAATAATATTGTACTCGCTCATCAGAAGGTCGTTGAAAAATATCAATTACATCCATCTTGAATATTTGAATATATACCATTTCTCTTTATTGACTGAATTTCAACAAAACCTGACCTGACACGACACGACCTATTGATCGAAGTAGTCCTTATATTGGGTATTCTACCGAAGAAAATAATTACCTTGCTTAGAATGCTAAGAAATTGTAGTTTTGTTACCGTCTAGAGAATAGAATGGAGTTATTAGTTATATACACTGCAAATATTCTCGACATTGTAAACTCTTTCCAATATAAAACAGCAAGTAAAACCCTTATAGCATCTATGCATCACGTTTTGGAAGCGTAATATATTGATGTAATAGACGCAGTAGATAAATAAGTCGAAAGACTTTTGTATCAGACCAAGGATGAAGGTTATATGTATACAGTAGTTAAGCTGTCCCTCTCTATGGTCAATCTATTTCGCACACAACGCCTTAGTCCACCTAAGTGATTGTAATTATCTTCAAGTTGTATATTTCATATCGTGAAAGGACGGCAGCACCGTAAAGCATTTTACTAGTTAAAGACACCTCTTTTCAGTTTTTGCGTTGCCAAGCAAAACGACGCATTGTTTGAATCCTCAACTCACAACGCACTTAATCTACCGTTCATCTTATACTAGGAAATTTTTCAAAAGATGCTCTGTGTAGGAAGTATGCTTGGTTAAGTGTATACGTTTAATCACGATCTAACGTAGTGCACATAAACGAAACTAACTCTAATTCAATGGAAACTAAACTCAAAGTGAAAAGGAACACTCATTAGTGTTAACAGTAATTTTAAAAAGATGGGCAGGGGAGAGAATTCCGAACTCTAAATTGGTTAAGCATTGACTTGTGACATGTAGAATCATGTAGTGGGGTTGGTTGTTCGGCTAGTACCTTAAAAACGCTTGATAAGCTTCGGTCTTATTTGTTGTGATGCTTCCTTGTTCTTAGATTAGTGTACAGTTGCTGCTGTACTAGAAACGCGAGCACGATAAACTTATGAACGCAAAAGCAACGGCAAAACAGGTGGATACCTGACTGGAATGCAGGAAATTCAATGTGAATGAGAATTAATAATTACACAACTCCGTCGTATAATCCTTTGTTCATTTGTGTTACAGGCATTATTGAATATTCCGGACAGGTTAATTTGATATGCGTCAGTTGACCAGTCTAAAGGGAATGCACAACAAGCCTTCAGGAAATATTCCTGGGCATCATGCTCCCTTGGATAAGGCAAAAGTTAGGAAGTTTTAATAAATGGTTCATGTCTAAAATCATTAGTAATCCTTTATTAACTGAATATAATTATTTTGTGAATTATATTCACAGACTTGTTCTCATCTCTTAAGTAATGTAATGACAGTATTGTCGTAATGATAGCATCAATGAAACTATGAGATATTCTATGTAGTGATTGTAATTTCAATATAATGATAATGAATTCATTGTAATACTATCATTGTGTCATTAGAACGAAAGGAAATAAGCAATGGAACATCCAGAATAAAAGAATCACCGACATATTGTTAGATATGAGATGACTGTTATGTATTCATTTTGCGTTTCATTCGTTAATGAACAGTGCTTGGTTGATCTTCGATTAACTCTTTGGGAGAACTTGATGCCACCAGGGGCACGTAGAAAATGTGATAATCGAGAGAGAACGAACGAAAGGGAGAGAGAGAGAGAGAGAGAGAGAGAGAGAGAGAGAGAGAGAGAGAGAGAGAGAGAGAGAGAGAGAGAGAGAGAAGAATTCCATTCAAATGTTTAACTGGTACTTTATGTGTTGATCAGGTGAAGGTTAAAAGTTAAAAGCTGAAACAAATAGGATTTAAAAGGAGAGCAGAGAATTCCAGAAACACTACTGCAAAGTATTCTGGGCGATGCTCTCACGATTCGCTCGACTTGCCGTATGTGTGTCTGTCTGCATCAGAATGTGTATGCGAACGTGTGCACATATTTGTGAGCGTAGAGGCGCTCTTGTTGTGCGTTTTAATGAAATGAAGCATTAATGTATTTAGTCGATGTAGGATATTTAGCTTGGTGTGTGTCTGTGTGTATATATATATATGTGTGTATAATAAGTGATTCTTCAGCATCGCCGCAGTCATATGACTGAAACAAATAAAAGAATATATATATATATATACATATATATGTAGATATGTATATACACCGTTGCTATTATGTTAAACCGTCGTATGTCCAAATTTGGCCAAATGCATTTTTTTTTCAATATTTATTTTTCTTTGCAATAGCCGGTTCTTTTAGTGAAACTATCGTATCTCCAGCTGCTTCAGATGCCAAGATATCAAAAATTGTCAAAGTGTAGTACAATGGTTTTGCTATGGAATGGTGAAACTATTTTTCGTTTTCTGAAAAGGCAACGTTTTGGACTTACGGCACTTTTGCATAATAGCAACGATATATGTATGTATATATATATATATATATAAATATATATATATATATATATATATATATATATATATATATATATATATATATATATATATATATATATATATATATATATATATATTGTTTACCAAAACAAAATACATATATAAATCTACAAACTTACAGATTCCAATAAAAACATTATTGTGCTTAGTATATATAGTCATATATATGTGTGTATATATATATATGTATATATATATATATATATATGTGTGTGTGTGTGTGCGCGTGTGTGTGTGTGTGTGTGTGTGTATATATATATATATATATATATATATATACACGCACACACACATACACACACAAAAGGTTGTATCAAGCGACAGAACAGGCTATGAGATGTTACACATCGCTGGTCACAATACGCTTTTTGCACTGTTTTAATCTTCAAATGACGCCACCCCCGCTTGCTAAGTGAACAGGCCAATTCCTTCCACCCAACCCTCCGATCGAAATGGAACTGTGAAATGAAGTGTTTTTGCTCAAGAACACAACGCGCCGCCCAGTCATGGAATCGAAACCACGATCTGGTGATCGTGAGTGCAACAGCCTAACCACTAGTAAAGGCACGTCCTATAAGTATGTATCTGTATTTCTTATATATATATATATATATATATATATATATATATATATATATATATATATATATATATATATATATATATATATATATATATATATATATATATATATATATATATATATATATATATATATATATATATATATATATATATATATATATATATATATATATATATACTGTATATAATAAAGTATATAATATATATGCGTGTGTATGCGTTTGTGTGAACGCAATCATGTCTATTAATTAAATAATGGAAATGGGTTTTCTACTTTCCTTCTTGATCGGCTTTTTAAACAATAGCAATATTACAAAATTTCGAAACCAATGAATTATACGAAGGGATGACATAGGATTAATATGGATTTTCAAAATAGAACTGCATTTTAATTTTATTCTATAAGTAGCACTGATACTAACATCATTAACGTATAAAACTAACTAAAAATTTATGTCAAAAATGCAAATCCTGTATATGATCATCAATGTTCTGAAATCTGCACTTAATTCAACTTTTAATTTCGGAATCATATCGGAGTTACATTATAAAACATTTCGAAGAAATTATATATTTTTGTTATATGAATATATACTTATATAAATTGGACAAATAGCTTATAAATTGAATTAATACACACTTAATTAACTATTTATTCGGCCATGTATACATACATTCTTATATAGATACATAATATATATGTATACATACATATATATATATAAATACATACATATACATATGTATATATACGTATATATTATACATGTATGATAAACTGCGGAACGCACCTACATACATACATACATACATACGCATGTACGCGCGCACGTGTGTGCGTATGTGTGTGAATGCACACACACACACATATATGTATATGCAGCCATATATATGTGCATGTCTTGAAATAATCGTATTTATATTTACTAATTAATATCAATATATAATATATTAGTATCAATATAACTGATATTAATGTATAATCTTGCTTCAAGACATAAAATAAAATTGTACTAATGGTAATAATTTCTCTCTTCAAGGAAACATCTTACTCAATGTTTTAATTCATAGATTTTCTTATGATACAGATAATTTCTGTCCACCTTATATTGGCCTTACTGCTAAACAATCTAATTAAAAGGTATCACCAGCATTACCATTCCTTTAGAAATTTGACGAGAAGGACGGCTGTCGTGTGGGAAGATGAATGGAGGCATAACGTCACCATCATTAGTGATCACTCCAAACACTATGATGTTGGCTAGATGTTTTGATTTTTATCACTCTCGGTACATTTCCTCAGATTGCACTGTTCTCAAATTGAAGCCAACACTCTGAAATGTTCGTATTTGGATTTCCGCCGCGAATACCAAGCAATACAGTATGTCGTTTTCATGGTGCTGTTTTTTCACAGACGATACCCAACTGACCCTACTATACTGCTTAGTCGACAAAATCAACATCCAACAATGCACATGCGTGAACTTAAAAATATAAATTGGTGACAATTTACCCATTGCAGCCTATATATATATATTTATACATCCGTTTATAGATAAGTAGATAGATAGATAGATAGATAGATAGATAGATAGATAGATAGATAGATAGATAGATAGATAGTATAGAAGAATAGTTAGACATATAGAGGCTTTGAGAGAGAGGGAGAGGAGGAAGTGGGGAGAGGGAGAGAGAAAAATTGAAGAGTTGGACAGAACCGTATAATAGTAAATAAAATTTTATTACAAATGTGTAGACTGAGTAGAAATACAGTATTTACCAAGACAATAGTTAATTAATTATTTGCTAAGTTTTACTAATAAATTACCGACTTACTTATATTGTATACGTTCAATTGTGAGCGCTTTCGGTTTCATAAATACACCATTGTATGTGTCACCTGAACTGCACTGGCTTGTGCTATATGTCATATAATACAAAGGTGGCCAAAAATTCACTAAGTTTGGATTGCTTCAGGAAGTTGCTAAATTAACGGTGGGTGATGCATTTCCACATAAACAATAGTTGCCAAGAAAGACTTCCACAAGGAATCTAATGTCTGTCTACCGGAAATCTCTTTTCCTATTTCTCGGCTTATTTATGCTATTCGTGTCTAGGGTTACAGCTTGTGGAATGTTAGTGTATTTAGGATTTACATCCAGGCTGCAGGTGTAGTTACTGCTCGCTTGCGTTTCTTGAGGAAGCTTGTGGAGGAGGTACGAGTATATAAAACGCCAGCTGCTCTCAACACGCAAGTCTACACGCATAGAAAGGTACAATTAAACATTTATTAAATAATTCGATTATATATACATTATCGACTGAATTTAATTAGCATATTTTGTTACGTTCATATAAACACATATTCATACGTATAAAGAAACAGACACTTATAAACATATATATATATTGACATACATATACACACACATATGAAGATGTGTGTATAAACATGTGTTCATTGCCTCTGAGGGTGTGTGTGTGGGGGGGGGGGGTCCGTGTGTTTGTGTGTGTGTGTCTGTGCTCTTATGTGTTTCTATGATTACATGCGCATTTGGGAGTAAAAAGAATGCACATATATATTACTTAAATTGAATTAATAAAGTACATGATCGAATTATAAATTCATTGACTGTACTTTTCTGAGTGTATATGTATTTACGTACGACGAGAGACATGTACATATATATATGTGTGTGTATGTGTACGTATATCTATCTATCTATCTATCTATCTATCTATCTATCTATCAATCTATCTATCTATCTATCTATCTATCTATCTATCTATCAATCTATAAGAGAGAAGGTACTTACTTTCATGTACCTTTAAAAAAAAAGCCTGAGGTGACCGTGGTCTTTTCCGTAGGCTTTTCTCTCCACGGATAAACCTAATCTGTTCCCCGTTTTTTACATCGACTGTGATACACGATCCCTATTGATCGCCCCCTCC
This sequence comes from Octopus bimaculoides, assembly GCF_046866305.1. Lineage (NCBI taxonomy): Eukaryota > Metazoa > Mollusca > Cephalopoda > Octopoda > Octopodidae > Octopus > Octopus bimaculoides. Next base: position 13,236,361 of record NC_142947.1, read on the forward strand.
CACGTTTTTTTTTTTCTTTTTTTTTTTTCTTCCCGCGATCCCTTTTGATCCAAATTATCCCCCACCCCAAAAGCTCTACTTTGTAATTTGTCCATTTTCTGTATTTAGCCCTGTGTGGCTATAATAAAAAGATATCTATCTATCTATCTATCTATCTATCTATCTATCTATCTATCTATATATATATATATATATATATATATATATATATATATATCTGTAATACTATTTAAGTATTAATATATGTGTGAGTATATGTAAGCGTATATGAGTATATCATATATATCTTATTTAAACTGAGTTGATAAGAAATGAAACCGAATTATTTATTAATTCATCGATTCTAATGCTCTGCTCCAATGCATATGTATGTATGTGTGTTGTAAGAGAGAGAAAGACAGAAAGAAATAGACATAGAGAGAGACAACCAGTGAGTAAATATATACACATACGTACTTACATATATACAACTATATATATGTAGAGTGAGAGAGAGAGAGCACACTGACACACACAAACACACATAAACTTGCTCACACACACATATATATGCATATAGATAGATATATATCAATGGATATGCGTATATAAATACATATATATACACGAAAATATGTGTATATATATATATATATATATATATATATATATATATATATATATATATGTGTATGTATATATGCATGTATGTATGTATATATAAGTCTGTATCCGTGTGTTTATGTATGTAAATTATTGTGTATGCATAATTATTTATTTGTGCATATATGAGTGAATGTACATATGTGTGATCATTCCTGTTTTGATATATTTCCATATATAATCAAATACACATGAGCGTTTCTCTACGATTACAGGAAAGAGTAAATTGGTGATATTTTATTGAAATGTTAAGAAGAATATTTTCTTAACAATTTACAGCTTTGAACTTGAAACGATTGAATAAGTCTATTATTTTTCTTTCATTCTTCTCTATGAGTTTAATAAGTTAGTTATGTTTACTCTAAATAGAATCTATTATATTAATTTATTTGCATTATACCTTTCATGCCGTTAAATTTTATAGTTGTGTCTTTATGGTTACACTAAGATATATTCAACCTCTCATTTATTGATTTTTGTTGTTTATTCATAGTTATTAGAAACACGATTTGTGACTTTAAATAATTCCAAATATATTTAAATTATATATACGGCTTTTTCGCGCTTCCCCTGTTATGTATTTCACAGTAAAAGTAATTCCAGCTTGACAATGGAGATTTAATCGATTAATAACAGATATTGTTGTGTCCATTAGTTTCAATTTATAAAAGTAATGTTTACAATTTCTATACCAATGCCCACAGACTATGAATCAACAAATATAACTAATAATTTAAAAACTTGTATAGGTGCAGGCGTGGCTATGTGCTAACAAGTTTGCTTCCCAATTACGCTCGCTTTGCATTTACATGGTTTCGAGCCCAGTTATTAAATAAACAAAACATTAGAAACCAGCCATTGGTTATATAGCCGTTGTCTATGGTTGTCGTTGTTTCATTTTTCGCTTTTTTATTTCTTGTATATTTTGTTTTGCTCTGTTTCACGCTTATTCGTCTACGTATCTTTTTATATCTCCAGTCTTCCCGGAATCATTTTTTTCTGATTGAATGTTAGTATGTAAATTGCTTTTATTCCGTTTAAAACAGAAATAAATAAATGAATGAATTCATATCAAGCAACTCATTGATTTTT
>NC_142947.1:13243094-13250594 GCF_046866305.1 Octopus bimaculoides
CTATATATATATATATATATATATATATATATATATATATATATATATATACATGTATGTATACGAATGCATATGCATACATACGTATTAGATATTACATGCATGCAAGTACAATCGCAAACTATTTTCAACTTTCGCCCTAACTATACATATAGTCATATATACATGTATTACACGCATATTTAGTTATGTATACGTATATGCATATCTAATTTTATTTATCTATCTATCTATCTATCTATCTATCGATATATATCATACATATATATATATATGTATATATATATACGTTCCTATGCACTCACAGGCACTACTGTCTGCACACACAGACGACATACTCTGTCTATGGATATGAGTGTGTTGTGTGTGCATGTGTGAGTTTCTATGTGTGAATATGTGTATGTGTGTGTGTGTGTGCGTGTGTATCTTTTATTTTCCAATGTAATCAATATGGCATGTCATGCGCAATAGCCATATTTCATGTGGTTCCATATAAAAGCCAAGGTTATATTGTCGGATGCTTGAGTACTCCCTCTATATATATATAACCGTTATCAATCTAGCTAACTCTCCCTTCCCACACCGCATCCACATACATCCTGTAACTGAGTCTTTCCTGCATCAAAAATGAACAGCCGCCATTAATATGTACTGGAGATTCTTGCAATATCATTGGTTTCATCTGACGTGACTTTGACATAACGATTCCAAATAGCATTTCAACTCCGGTCTATTAGACTGGATTCCCATCTTCGACTTCTTGTCCATCTTGTTATCATTTACGTCACTGTTTTCTACTTGATGTTCCGATCGTTTCTCTAATCGACGATGTCGCTGATGTTCTCATTGTATCAGAATTCACAGCATTTGTCACTCAGTCACTCTCTCTCTCTCTCTCTCACCCTCTCTCTTACTCACTCACTCACTTTCGTTCCCTCACTGCATCTCTCTTTTACCCTCTCTCTGTCTGTTTCTTTTTCTCCTCTCTAAGTATATATGTATACGTACACATACACACACGTATATACACGTATATATGTGTATGTGTGTATGCATATACATGTATATACATATATACATTTATATATAAATACATGTATACACATACACATGCATACACATACTACGGATTTTATCTCACTATCTATCTATCTATCTATCTATCTATCTATCAATCCATCTATCTATATCTATCTATATATGAATATATGTTATTTTTTAGTGAATGTTTATATAGACATATTCACACACGCATACACACAAACATAAATACATACACACACACACAGTTATACTCATCACTCGCCCTGCTATGCACAAACATATGTATGCATGTGAAAAGGTATTAACAGAGAAATATGTAACATAAAAATGTGTGCACATGTTTATACATACATATGTGTGTGAATATATGTAATACATGTGTGTGTGCAAGAGTATATATATACATACCTACACACATATATGTATATATATTTACACACTGACACACACACGTATATACATACATGTATATATATATATATATATATATATATATATATATATATATATATATATATATATATATATACATGTATGTATATACGTGTGTGTGTCAGTGTGTAAATATATATACATATATGTGTGTAGGTATGTATATATATACTCTTGCACACACACATGTATTACATATATTCACACACATATGTATGTATAAACATGTGCACACATTTTTATGTTACATATTTCTCTGTTAATACCTTTTCACATGCATACATATGTTTGTGCATAGCAGGGCGAGTGATGAGTATAACTGTGTGTGTGTGTATGTATTTATGTTTGTGTGTATGCGTGTGTGAATATGTCTATATAAACATTCACTAAAAAATAACATGGACACGTATAGTCCATTGCTTCGTTCGTTCGATGATTTGAATCATTGCATTCATCTCTTTCTCCCGAATTTTCTTTTCTTTTTTTCTCAAAACCATCCTCTCTATATCTCTATGGGTATATCTCTATGGGTATATCTCTATCTCTATGGGTAAACATATAAATACCCGTGTATGTGTGATTGTGCGTGAGCGTAGATGTGTGTATATGTACGGATGTGGTTCTGTGGGTAATAATGTGTTTATATATATAATATTGCAGTTTGTATGCATAAAGACAAATTGGAGCTCTCCTGTTAAAAAGTGATATTTATTTATTGAACGTTTCGTTTTTCAAAGCTAACGGTTTTTTTTTTGTTGTTTTTTTGGCACCCGCTCGGTATTTTCTATAGTATCCCTTTCTAATTTCCTGCCATCGTTCATATCTGTACAGTTAATGTTGCTATCAGGCAAATTTGTTGACTGATACAGCTATTAACGCTTTCATTACCCAACCATACTTTTGCCACTGATTGAGAGGCACTAGCACAAGTGTTATAACAAAACTGGCGAATTTTCACTCCATCAATGCCACTTCTTGCCTTACACACAACAGAAGAAACTTACTCTCAGGTTTTAAGTATATATCCAGAAGAGAGCTTAGTCATTTACGTTATGCTACTCATACACAAATTTATGAAGTTCAAGATTTACTCTCTCTTCCTTGTATTTTGTTTTTCCAGCCAATATTTGAAGAAATTAGTAACTTAATAAGAGTAGTTTACTTGCTAGCTGCAAAGAAAATTCTCGTTTTTTCGTCCCCGTAACTTAGTGGTTCGGCAAAAGAGACCGATAGAATAAGTACTAGGCTTACAAAGAATAAGAACTGGGGTCGATTTGCTCGACTAAAGGCGGTGCCCCAGTCAAATGACTGAAACAAGTAAAAGAACATATATATATACTGTCTACAAAAAGAGTAGTGAGTGACAATGACTTCGAAGTTTAGGCATGCTACCTTTAATTAGACTGTCCAAAGACCAGCTGGCCGCAACTTCGAATTCCCTGTCACAGCTAATCTTGTAAAAGTATGATAAATATATATATTGTACAAAAAACAGAAAGTATTGACTTATCGTTTATTTTATTTTATTGTGCAAGTGTCTTTATTAGAACTCGACACAAAAGCAAACATTAATGAGTGCGAGTACGTGTGTGTGTGTGTGTGTGTGTGTGTATGTGTGTGTGTGTGTGTGTGTGGTTGTGTGTGTGTGTGATGTCTGTTGTTGTTTCATTATGCTTTGTAAATAAAAACATTTTACTTGCATTCGAAGGAGAAATGTTACAATAGAAATTGTTGGCCGGTAAATTTGAATTTCTTAACAGAACAATTAATATTTTCCTCGCAGTCATATCACTACTTACCGAGATCTTTGCCCTTTAATTATACACATCTGAGAGCTTTAGGATCAAACAATTCTTACAGTCAGTTTATTAAAACCGGAAAACTTCATACGTGACAATTAATATCAAAGCATCTTTGCACTTTACTAATTCCATTGTAAGTAATGTCAAATAAAACCGATGCAAGATTCTTCGAGTATTGTTCCGTTATTGTTCTCGTGAACTTAGGAGATGGATTCGGTATAGACGGGCTGTAATTGGTTGTGATAATTTCAAAGTTCCTGTGAACTTTGAAATCACGTGCATAACTAGAATATTATTCACATGAATATTAATTTCTTATATAAGCACAAATCCTCATATTTGCCCCCACCCCCGCTCAAAAAATAATGGTGGGCCTTGTGCTTAGAGCAGAAAAAAATCGTTAGCAGCATTTCGTCTGTCTTCGTATTCCGAGTTCAAGTTCCTCCGGGGTCGATTAAATAAGTACCAGCTACGCACTGGATCGATGTAATCGAATTACTCACTTCCCCCAAATTTAAGGCCCTGCACTTCCAGTTGAAAGGATTATTATTATTATTATTATCATCCTCCTCCTCTTCATTATTATTATTTATTATTATTAAGGCGGCGAGCTGGCAGAATCGTTAGCATGCCGGGCGAAATGCTTAGCGGTATTTCGTCTGTCTTTACATTCTGAGTTCAAATTCCGCCGAGGTTGACTTTGTATTTCACTCTTTCGGGGTCGGTAAAATAAGTGCCAATTATGCACTGGGATCGATGTAATTGATTTATCCTCCTACCCCAAGATGCCAGGCCTTGTGCATATAGTATAAAGGATTATTATTAATATTATTATATGCTATTATATGTTTAGAGAACTCCGCCTGGAAGTTCATTTCTTCCAGGATTAATATTAAAGTATTTTGAGGTTGTTGTTAAAGAAAAAAGGTTTCGTTGAATCATCGACATTTTTTTTTCAGCTGTATATATTTCTACCCCTAGCCGTATGCATTATTTACTCATGTTGAAACATGCCGCCTCAGAAGTAGCAAAACAAGGTGCCTGTCACAATGATGGTAACAATATCCTTAAAAAACATAAACAAACATAGGGGTCCAAACACAAAAGTACTTACGGTTTTACAATGAAAAAATATTAAAAAAAAAAGAATAGTGTTTAAAAGCATTAATTTGAAGCGAAAAAATAAACAGTATAAACGGAACAAGCAGCAATGACAACACTATTAACAAAAGAACTTTTTATCTTTTGCAAATGTCGTGAGTCATAAGAAGCGCTAAATATGAACTAGCACACACAAAGGAGAATGTATGGCAAACCTACTCTAATTAGCACAGAATGGGTAACGACTGAATTGAACATGGAATTAGCCAATACAATTTGTCGGTCACTGAAAAACTGAAACACAAATGAGGTACTGTAACTGGTACTAAATTTAACGACTTCGAAAGGATGAAAGGCAAAGTCGACCTCGGCGGAATTTGAAACCCTGCGTGCTAACTTTTCTTATTTTTTTTATTGCCCACCGGCGGCTAAACATAGAGGGGACAAACAAGGAAAGACAAAAGGATTAAGTCTATTACATCGACTTCAGTGCGTAACTGGTACTTATTTAATCGACCCCGAAAGGATGAAAGACAAAGCCGACCTCGGCGGAAATTGAACTCAGAACGTAAAGACAGAAGAAATAGAACTAAGCATTTCGCCCGGCGTGCTAACGTTTCTGCCAGCGCGCCGCCTTAACAATTATTATTATTATTTCACTATCTTAAGTAAATCAATGAGAAGTAATTTTTTCTCTAAAATATTCAAAAATGTTTATTAAATAGTGAACTTCGCAAACATCATCTACATTCAATTATTTCCAAAAATAACCTTCTGAACAAAAAGGAAAAAAGCATTTAACTTCTTACCCTCAAATTGACATTGATTTAATTCAATTCTCTGTGACAAAACGCTACAATTTTAGTTGTCGACTTCTTTCGCTGAACGCTCCATTCAACATCTGAAAAATACACGCAATATTTAGAGAAACAGCATTTTAGCACGGGTAGTTGAGCAAAGAGCATTTCTTCAGGTTACAAGCTTCGCGTTTTCCTTTTTCTGTATATATTTAGTATTCCCTAACCCTGTCACCCTTACCACGCCATACTTTCAATTAAACATCTGCTAAACATCATTTTTGTTTGTATAGGTGTTTCTCGTCTGTTCAAATGTTTAATTCATTTTTCTAACACGAACCCTAAACCTTAACCCTCACCCCTTTATGTCTCCTACTCGACATCCAAATCTAGTTTTCATCTATTTAGCAAGCACATTTTATAGTTGCTTCTTTTCTTCTTTCTCTTTTTATTTTTTTTTTCAGGTTGAATTTTTTTTCATTTTCATTTTTATTTCTTGCCACTTCATCCTAAACATGTATACATACTTGGATACGCACACAAGCACGCACACACACTCGCACATACATACAGACAGACAGATAGATATATAGAGAAATTAATATATATATATATAGATGCATATCTATGTATATTGAACATGTATGTTTATATGAGTATATAAATATGCTTATGGAATGTGTGTATGCGTGTGTGTTTGTGTGTATATGGAATATGTATATATATAAACAAAATATGTAGATAGATATATAAATATCTATATATATATATATATATATATATATATATATATATATATATATATATATATATATATATATATACGTGGCACTCCGTCGGTTACGACGACGAGGGTTCCAGTTGATCCGATAAACGGAACAGCCTGCTCGTGAAATTAGCGTGCAAGTGACTGAGCACTCTACAGACACGTGTACCCTTAACGTCGTTCTCGGGGGAGATTTAGCGTGACAGAGTGTGACAAGGGTGGCTCTTTGAAATACAGGTACAACAGAAACTGGAAGAAATAGTGAGAGAAAGTTGTACTGAAGGAGTACAGCAGGGTTCGCCACCCCACTCCCCTACCGGAGCCTCGTGGAGCTTTAGGTATTTTCGCTCGATAAATACTCACAACGTCTGGTCTGGGAATCGAAGCCGCGATCCCCCGAATGCGAGTCTGCTGCCCTAACCACTGGGCCATTGAGCCTCCACACACACACACACACACACATACACACATATATGTATATATATACAACTTTACTTTGTTATATATATATATATATATATATATATATATATATATGGATTACAGATACACACACACATGCACACACGTACACATACATACATACATACACCATTTTTTTACAGAACACGCACACATACATATACACATATAAAGAAAAACAAACGAAAATATTTTTATTTTCTGACATTTTGATTAAAATAGAAAACGAGCCTTGTTCTGGTCTGCTATCAAGTAAGACCTATAAAACCCGAACCAGAGGCCATTCCACTTCCATCTTTCATTAACGTTGAAACTTAACATCCAGTTAATCAACTATATTCTGCGTGCGTGTGAAGTCTGCCATTTTGTTATACTGCATCTGATACGTAACATGAAATTGAATATCTTGTTGAAAAGCCATGCCTTTTCGATATGATCTTCAGTATACATCCCACTTAATTGTTTATGTATGAGAATAAATAAATCTATATACGTGTTATAAAGAAACTATTCACGTTTGGAACTATAACTAACTATTTGTGTGTACGTGTGGGCTTTTGTATGTGTGTAGTTGTGTGTGCGGTGTCAAAGTGACAGAATCGGCAGAGCTGTGATTGAATTCCCTTGTGACTCTTTTTTTACGTTCAAATTCCAACTCAACTGTCTTTGACTTTAATCCCTCTGGTGTTCAATAAAAATTTATTATGCGATATAACGGCATTTGCCAAATCTTCTTTGTGTTTGTAGCCTAGGACATCAATTAATATTGCTTGTTTTGGGCGTTCTTTAGATGAAAGTGATATTGTAGTAACTAGTAAAATATATAGGTTTATCTTTTATCTTTTAACATTGACTTGTTTCAGTCATTACACTGAGGCCGTACTGGAGCACCGCCCTGCAGATTTTAACCGATTCTAGCGCTCTATTTCCTATACCCATCTGCGATGCTTTTTTTGAACTACTTTCACTACTAACAAAATTCGACTCGCATTTACCTTTAGGAATACATTCCTTTAGATATATACAGGGGAATTTTCTACACAGAGTTAATAATATTTTCAAGTAATTTAATCGTTTGTATTGAGCCAATGAATGA
>NC_142947.1:13255594-13278094 GCF_046866305.1 Octopus bimaculoides
AGAAAAAGAAAGGCCGATCAATAGGGATCGTGTATCACACAGTAATGTTCTCGTATAAAAAGAGGGGAGGACAGTTTAGGTTTAGCCGTGGAAGGAAAAGCCCACGGAAAAGACCACGGTAACCTTGGTCAATATTCTCATTGAAGAAACTATAACAGTAAGTGACTCTCTTTTGCCTTTTTGTTTTTTGTTTTTTTTCTTGTTCATAGGGTTATGCTCAAGATGGCTCCGTCGTTCACACGTGCCATCCTTGCTACATTCACCCATCTTTTTTTGAAGCATTCACTAGACAAGACTTCCCTTTCTACTCTCAACTTCCTCTTCAGGTGATACTTGAAGAAGTTGATGAGAGATTGCCCAGAGAGGAAAGTCTTTGTCTCTAGACCTTTCAGACGCGTCCACCATACACATTCTTTCGCCATAGCCACAAGTACGATGAAAATAGCTCTTCCTTCCCGTTTAAAGGAAGGAGGCGCGACAATATTCACGATAGACTCGGCTGATAGACCGACTCGTCCCACACGCGATAGCAGTTGTTCGACGTAAGCCCACAGCTCGGAAATGGTGGGACACTGTACGAGTGCGTGCAGAACGGTTTCGTCGCTCTGCCGGCATCTCGGACAGGTCGGCCCCGTGTTTCTCGAGCCATGCCTGTAGAGCTTATCCCGAACGGGTAGTGCTTCTCGATAGCACTGCCAGGCCAGGGATCTCTGGAAGTTGTCCATAGGTCCCGGCCCGAAGGTCGTCTTAAACAGGCGGGTCAGGTATTCCTCGTCGACGCCCAGGTTCGCCCCGAGATCGTCGTCGTACCTTCCCTCCACTAATCCACTATAGAATGCGTTAGTTGTGATGCAGTCGCTCAAGGTTGACCTGGGTTGTTGGAGTTGCCGAAGAGCAGCGCGACACTCGCGGTGCCATTTGCCCTTCCTCGGCCTCTTCTTGATCCATGACTGCAGTTCGGTCATGGAGACGAGCTGCGGGAAAGCGCGCCGCACAAACGGTGACCACACCTGTTCACCGCTGTCTACGTAGAGCCGGAGATGTCGCAGTCTCAGCGCGTGTTGGCAGCAAACGGATCGCCTAACCATCGGAACGCTTCCTTTCCACAAGAAGCGGAAGAGGATGCGCTCCAGTTTGGTGATGGTAGGGTCGGGACAAGGAACGACGGTCAGGCGGTAGTAGATGACGGACGCGATGTACGTGTTCGCCACCTCCGCCCGACCTTTCAGGGAAAGCTTCCTCTCGGCCCATTGCCGGGCTAGAGTGGCCACCCTTCTCGTTATCTCGTCCCAGTTCTTCTCCGTTTGGAGGTCTGAGATAGATAGATAGATAGATAGATAGATAGATAGATAGATAGATAGATAGATAGATAGATAGGTAGATAGATAGGTAGATAGATATATAGATAGATAGATAGATAGATAGATAGATAGATAGATACGAATGCATATACGCACCTGCTTGTTCACCAGCATATATGTATATCAGGTAAATTTCAGTCCGCTATCGTACCATCATATTCTGGATCCTAAGACGTTCGTAAATTACGAACCCTCTCCCCTAAAATCTGCATACTCGACTTTATACTCGCAAACAGACAACACACGCTTTAGGACGCATGTGCGCAGGCGCAAACTTCATTTGAACAGTGTCATCTCATATCGTCTATCATTAATTTGTTTCAATTAGCAAAACGTTGGAATGTTTTACGATTAATTGGATTTTCCCCTCATCAAACATTGAGATGCATTAATAATATTCATATCTGTAATCGATTGCAAAGAGAAAATACGTACGCAATCTATTTTTATATATTCATGGAATTCTTTATAATTAACACCATCTTTCGATTTCTCTTTTAACAGCTGAGGGTACATCGAATCAGCCAATGAAAAATGGTACAGGTAAGGAGTAATGATATTTTATAATATTTAATTACAAAATATATGTCTGTGTGTCGGTGAGACTGGGTGTTTGTCTATCTGAATATATATATACATACAAAGCAGAGAGCTGGCAGAAACGTTAGCACGCCAGGCGAAATGCTCAGTGGTATTTCGTCTGTCTTTACGTTCTGAGTTCAAATTCCGCCGGGGTCGATTAAATAAGTACCAGTTACGCACTGGGGTCGACTTTTCGGGGTCGATTAAATAAGTACCAGTTACGCACTGGGGTCGATATAATCGACTTAATCCGTTTGACTGTCCTTGTTTGTCCCCTCTGTGTGTGGCCCCTTCTGGGTAGTAAAGAAATATCAGTTGCGTACTGGGGGTCGATCTTATGCTTGTGATGCATGGTGTAGAGTTCTGTTGCCAGTCATACAGTCTTCCAGCAGGCACTCTTTTGACCCAGGGCAGCGATACCTCCTCCAGGCACTTGATTTAGGCCTTCGTCTTAAGTCTGAGGCCGTGTGGGGAGATGAATGGAGGCATAATGACGCCATCACTAGTTAGCACTCCAAACACCATGATGTTGACTGAATGTTTTGATTTTTATATCTCTCGGTACATGTCTTCAGATTGCACTGTCCTCAGATTGACACTCGGGGCGAATACCAAGCAGTACAGCATGTCTTTTCCAAATTTCTGGCAGACTCATTATGCTTCACTAAAAAGAAGTGAGTTCCGACTGTAAAACTTTAAAGGGATAAAACCAGAAAATCGAAATTGAAATAAATTTGGAAGCCACTGCTTTAGAAATTATGCTGCTATTTAAAAAATGTGTCGTTTTATAGACAAGGCTATAATTTTTTTTCTGAGATAAATTTTCAATGACGTTAACTTTGGCTTCCAAGACCTGGATTCTATCAAATAAGAATCAATTAAATCCCAGGAAATTAGTATTAATAATACGCTTAATGAAGGTTCCCTTTCTTATAATAAGCTTCTTTTCTTTCTTTATTTTTTCTCTCTCTCTCTAAACTGTTCGGTTTCTATGTAATTGACAGAAATTCGTATATGTTAGTCAACAACAATACATCTGACATAATTTGAAGAAAGTTATTTCTCATTACTTCTTTGGTAATAGTCATTTTCTTGCTCTGAACTAATATGCGAAACGACGCTAGTGAAATGCCATAAAGCACTCTACTAAAATACCATTTTACTATGTTTAGCAATGACCTAAGCGACCCTAGAAAATACGTTATTTTGTTAGGGTTTATAACAACAACGTGAGCAGCACTAGTAAGTAAGTAGGTATTTTTTTGTCCACAACAATACTGTAAGCGATACTAACAATGTGTTATTTTCTACTCTATAACAATGTTCTTAACGACACCGAAACCAAGTGTTTACAAAACGAAAGAAGTACCGAATGACTCTGGAATAGATAAAAAAATTCGTTCATTGATTTTAGCATTGTTATCTTTTCCTTCTTCCCATTCAGCCTCCTTAATTTTAGCTTTTTACTTACCCTCTTGTTATTTTTATCCATGTCTTATTTAAAAGCTGGTATCTATTAATATTATACGAATTTTTTTTCCCCGTGTCTTAATGCTGTGCGCATGAGTATGTGCCATACAGGTACATATCTATTAATGTCTGTCTGCATCTGTTTGCTTACAACTAAATACAAATGCTGTCAAATTTTACGTATCCATATGTAGCTTTTTACATATAATTTTCAGTGTTTTTGAGAACTTGACATTTATTATGCATCCAACTTTATTTATTGTGTAATTTGAAGAAAATATGTAACACATGGCAAATTCGTAGTTGTAAAAAATGCTGAGTACACCGTACTTGCATGCCCCCGTTCAATTTTGAATTTTAATCCCAAAGTTTTCTCCCCTGCTTCTTTTGACTAGTATTAATTAATCCCCATATAATTTTACTTCCTCCCTGCGTGTGTAATTTTTTTTTCAATTGATAACTTATTGGCTTACTACATTGGGTTTGCAACCACTTAGCATTTAGAAATATATAGACGCAGTGTCATGCTTAAATCAGTTTGACATCCATTTGGTGACAGCCACGTAAACGTGTTCAATTCTGTTGCATTTCACGTACCAAATACAAATAGTAATGAGAAACTATATATGGAGCAAATGATAAATTGGATCAAAGTCATTAAAGATTCTCGTAAGTGGTTAAGTTTAAAACACTTTCTGTTCAATGCAGCAAGTCTAATAATTATGCTGTAACTTCACGAAAAATGCGATGAAAGTCCAGTGAATGCTCAGTTCGATCAAAGGTGATTCCTAGATTTTGAAATCAATGGAATAAATCACCATCGTCCTCCACTGCCTCTTCTAAGCAGGTGAATCATATGGATCGCCATTTTGGTCTTTCCTGCGCTGCCCTTACGCTTTTCCTGTATTTTCTGTCCATCATTTCATAATACCTATCTACGTAATTCTCGACTTCCCTCTTCTTATTTTCCCAATATTTTATGCTTTCTGTTCATAATTCTAGTCGACCATTTTGTCTAATTCAGTATCTAAAATATTTCAATTTTCTCACTTTGATAGTGTTTACTCTTTTACTCTTTTACTTGTTTCAGTCATTTGACTGTGGCCATGCTGGAGCACCGCCTTTTAGTCGAGGAAATCAACCCCAGGATTTATTCTTTTGTAAGCCTAGTACTTATTCTATCGGTCGTTTTTGCCGAACCGCTAAGTTACGGGGATGTAAACACACCAGCATCGGTCGTCAAGCGGTGTTGGGGGGACAAACATATACATACACGCATACTTATACATATATACGACAGGCTTCTTTTAGTTTCCGTCTAACAAATCCACTCACAAGGCTTTGGTCAGTCCGAGGCTATTGTGGAAGACACATGCCCAAGGTGCCACGCATGTAACGTCGTCTGACAGCTACGGAATTTGAAATTCCTGCTCGTAAATTAATTCGGATCTAAGCTGCTCCGGAGCAACAATGTTTGGAAAGTTGGTGTTGTACTTTGTATACTAAAGTTAGTCTGAAAGTTAATGCAAAGAGTTTGATATCAGCGTTACGTTAGATATTGTAGAAAATATATTTACTGCTGATTAACGGCAATAATATCGAATGTACATTCGCATGCCACATTAATTTTCATTTAATTTTCCTTTATTTTATTTATTTTAAACTCTATATAAGCTCTTCCTTCTGTTCTGATCTTTGTTATGTCACCGGATACTTGATTTAGAATAGCTAAACAGATTGAATTTATTTACACAAGTGTTTGTCTAGTAGTAGTAGTAGTAGTAGTAGTAGTAGTAGTAGTAGTAGTAGCAGCAGCAGCAATAGTGAGGGGTGTAACGGTAGTGGAGGCGGCTGCGGGGTTAGTGATGGTGACGGTAACGGTGGCGGTAACGGTGGTGGTGGTGGTGGTGGTGGTGGTGGTGGTGGTGGTGGTGACGGTGGTGATGGTGATAGAAACAGTGGTGGTGGTGGGGTAGCTGTCAGAATGGTGGTGCTGCTAGTAGTATTAGTAGCAGCAGCAACAACAGTAGTAGTAGTAGCAGCAACAGTAGTAGTAGTAGTAGTAGTGGTAGCAGCAGTAGTAGTAAGTGATGGAGGACGAGTTGGGAGTACAGAATCAGTAAGGTAAAAGCCGAAATAGAAGCGTCACAACTGACACAACATTATGAAGCATTAAATCATCGTATTAAAAAAAATAATCTTTTCTACACTTGGCACAAGGCCCGAAATTTTGGGGAAGGGAGCCAGTCGATTAGATCGACCCCAGTACGTAACTGGTACTTAATTAATCGACTCCGAAAGGATGAAAGGGGAATTCGACCTCGGCGGAATTTGAACTCGGAACGTAAAGGCAGACAAAATGCCGCTAAGCATTTCGCCCGGCGTGCTAACGATTCTGCCAGCTCGCTGCCTTGTATTAGAAAAAAATATTCTTTTCTACTCTAGGCACACGGCCCGAAATTTTGGGGGAAGAGGCCAGTCGATTAGATCGACCCCAGTTCGCAACTGCTATTTAATTTATCGCCGCCTGTATTAGAAATTTTTTTTTAAAAAACGAAAAAATATTGGCTGCTTCAACTATATATATGTGTGTATATATATATATATGTGTGTGTATATATATATATATATATATATATATATATATATATATATATATATATATATATATACACACACACACTCACATACATATACAGCCATGTATATAAATACATAGGGAAACTAATTGAAATTGGAACCATACAATAGTAAAACTATTATATCACATTACAATTGAGATGTTATTGTTTCACTTTGGACACGTAATACCGAAACAGTGTAAGAGATAAGAGATTGCTCCGGGTTTGCATTAGGCAAGAAGTTGAACATTTTTTTGACCCATGACACTCCATGGACCCTAACTAAGCCATGTGTAAAATTTGAAGGAAATCGGTTGGGTAGTTCTCGAATTGTAGTGACGCACACATGCATACGTACATACAAACATACATACTTACATAAATACATAGACAGACACGCATTCTCAGTTTTATATATATATAGATATATATAGAGAGAGAGATAGAGAGACATGAATACATACATATATCAATATGCATACACTCACGTATATGTATATGTATGTATATATTGTCTGTATGTGTGTGTGTTTGTTTGTTTGTTTATAGCTTAAATAGTAAACATATCTCTGTTATGTCTATATACATACATACGTTTATGATTCACGTACATATATGTATATAGATACATATATATAGAGGGGAAAAATATAGATAGAGAGATAGAGAGATAGAGAGATAGACAAGCAGACAGACAGACATATACATACAAGCAGGCATGCATGAATACATATTCTAGGATGGCCTGTAAATTAATCAAGCGTGATTTCATTGCAGCCTCAAAGAGTAAGTAACCGAATTCATTGCCATACCTTTTATCTACAGAGTAATTTTATCTTTAAAGTTTATTTTAAAGTTTTCATTAGCAAAGAAAATAAATAACACGTCGCCTTTAATCAACAGTGATAAAAAAAAAAATGTTTTTCTTAGTTTATTCATTTATGGCCTTCTGCAGAGCTCTTTAGACGCGTTTCATTTCTTTTTAAGCTTTTAAGCTGCAAGATGAAACAAGTTGTTTTTGTTTTTGTCGTTGATGTGATGTTTTATTTCTTTCCTTCGATTACAACACCACGAAAAATATACCAAAATATTATTAAATAACGGAAAAGAAATATTATATCGTGTTATCCATTCCCAGTTAATCATAATATGACTGTTTATTTTTTAACTAAATAATTTATACTATTAATACTGGTTATTACAGACATCAAACTACGTAGCTTTAACATCTTGTATTATATTTCAAACTAATACGGAAATGACAAAAGCATATGTCTACGTTAGAGCATAAATGTACACCAGCTTTCATTAAGAAATATGAAAGAAATTCAACGAAAGAATTATTTAGCATCAAGTTTACATAATACAAATAAACATGATAAATAAATTGAAGTTATTCTTAAAAATATAAGAGAAGTGCTTATTGTAAGCTTTTATTGTACTAGTGAGATCTATTATAGTGTAATAGCATGCGCTATTTTACTTAGGAGAAAGAGAAAAATTATTCTAGAAAGTCAAGTGATACATGATTCGTAAATAATCAATTTTACCATTATGATATTCATTAAAGATATGTTGAAATCTCACAACATTTTGAAATTTTTTTGTCTAATATTCAATGTCTGCATCAATGGTACTTTCTTTTATAACTTTATATCTCGATTACTCCTTTTTAACGGTTTCCAATAACTGTTCAGATTTTAATATGCATATTTTCTTTGCAAAAAGAAGAAAAATAAAGCATTAAATTATGCTTGAAGATGTGCTTTCTCTCCAGGTTGAAAAAAAAGACATAAAAACGGAAATAATATATAATGATGCATTTAGTTGTATCGGTTTGCGATGTAATTATTCTTTCCTACTTTAAGCACGAGGCCCGAATTTTTGGGGGATTAGATCCAGTGGGGAGGAAGCCAGTCGACTAGATCGACCCCAGTACGCAACTAGTACTTAATTTATCAACCCCGAAAGGATGAAAGGCAAAGTCGACTTCGGCGGAATTTGAACTCAGAACATAAAGACAGACGAAATATCGCCAAGCATTTCGCTCGGTGATATTTCGTCTGTCTTTACATCCTGAGTTCAAATTCCGCCGAGGTCGACTTTCCTTTCGGGGTCGATAAATTAAGTACCGGTTGCATACTGGGTCGATCTAATCGACTGTCCCCCAACCAAAAAATTTCTATATTAAACAAGAATATTATTACACTACGTTAAACAATAAGATACACATTTGAATTCCTTTGAACTATTCAGTTTGCCTTACAATTAAGGCATGCAGTACTCGAACTGAGGTATATATATATATATATATATATATATATATATAAAGGATGGGAAGGAGAGAACGAGTAACGTGCACTCAGATAAAGGGAGGGTGACAGAAAGAGAAAGAGGGAGAGAGAATGACCCATTGATTTGAAGATCGTCTATTTATTAACGTCCTCTTTAAAAAATACACTAATTATATATTCATAAGCAAATGTTTCTTCAGACGCACATATATATATATATACAGTATGTATATGTGTGTGTCTGTGTGTGCGCGCGCGTGTGTATGCATATATATATATATATATATATATATATATATATATATATATGCCGTAATAAATAAATAAATAACGGAAGCAGTCGCTGCATATTAGAGTAGATGAAGCTCATCTATGTGAAAACCGTCAATTGGTAATTTTTAAATTGAATTATTGTGTATATTAAATAAAACGATTCAGTAATATATTAAATATATATAAATAAGCGCGTGTACGTGTCTGTGTGTCTGTACGTATGTGTATATGTATATATATAAATATATATGCATAAATATATATATGAATCCACACATTATACATATACATATATTAGACATGCATGAGTGTGTGTGTGTGTGTCTGTGTGTGTGTCTGTGTGTGTGTCTGTGTGTGTGTGTGTGTGTGTGTGTGTGTGTGTGTGTAAATGAAATTAAGAAGATCGCAATTCTAAATTATTGAATTATTGTCAAGAAGCTAATCAAATTCTTTTTTTGTATTACTTTGCATAATTTAAGCAGTTTTGGGAAAGAAATTTCGAACGAAATATTTTTAATCTAGCATTAATGTTTAATTATTGGTTGCAATATAATAAATTATATTTTTTCCTATGCATCTGCCATGACTTCAAATTATATTCAAATACATAACAAAGCTTTTGTAACTTGCACGCATTGCACATAAATACGCGTGTAAACAATCGTCCATACATACATACATACATACATACATATATACATACATATGTATATATAACCTCACAACCGCGGGTTCAGTCCCACTGCGTGGCACTATGATCAGGTGTCTTCTACTATAGCTCCGGGCCGACCAAAACCTTGTGAGTGGATCTGGTAGATGGAAACTAAAAGAAGCCCCTTCGTATATGTATATTTGTGTCTCTGCATCTGTCCCCCCACGATCGCATGACAACGGATGTTGTTGTGTTTACGTCTCTTGTAACTTTGCAGTTCGGCAAAAGAGCCCGATAGTATAAGTATTAGGCTTACAAAGAATAAGTCCTGGGGTCGATTTTTTCTACTAAAGGCTGTGCTTCAGGATGGCCGCTGTCAAATGACTGAAACAAATAAAAGAATAAAAGAATACATATATATATATATATATATATATATATATATATATATATATATATATATATATATATATATATATATATATATATATATATATATATATATATATATATATATATATATATATATATACATATATATATATACATATACATATATATATATATATATATATATATATATATATATATATATATATATATATATATATATATATATGCACACACAGACGCACAGGCATATATATAGACATTACAGACATACAAGACTTCGGGTAGGTATTAGATTATGCATAACATATATTCATGTTTATAAGTAACAAGGCAAAGCTCTGATTACAAGTAATTCTAAAGGTTATTGATCAAATATCTTGGCTCTCAGACTATTTGCTTTGAGTTCTTTATTCTAAGTACCCTGACAATGTTGCTTTTGAACATGTCATCTCCGTAAATAAGTATTTCTTTAGCACAAGAAATATGTCAAAAACATCGCACATCAATCTGGGTTTGGCTTCATATATTCTTCATTAGGTAAAAATCGATATTTGTGTCTGGACAGTAAAATCAATCAGAAACTGAAATTTTCAAAAAAATTTTTCCAACTCGATTAAATTAGATCATAGAACATTATCTCCCTTAATATGTTTTAGAGATTAAGCTTCTATGTTATAATGTCATTGTTTTTTCATTCTGTGATATGGTATTGTTATGTTACGGAAGGCGGTGAGGAAGTGGAATCATTAGCGTGACAGACAGAATGCCTAGCAGCATTTCTCTGGGTTTTATATTTTGAATTCCAATACCACCAAAATCAACAGTGCTTTTTGTCCTTTCGGAGTTGATAAAATAAGTACCCATTGAGTTCTGGGGTCGATGAAATCGACTTCCCCATTCCCCAAAACTTCACGCTTTACGCCAATAGTAGAGACTATTATGTTAATGTAAAGGAATAGTCATCAGTAGCGAAACATGGTTTTATATATTCTTACAAAGGTGTTGCAAATGAATGGATGGATGGGTGGATGATATTTTTGCATAGTTAGACATAATGATTAAGTTTATCAATATTTAAACAGGTCATATATATTTGAGAGATTTCAATGTTTTTCTCCAGAGATTGTATACGCACGCAGATACACACATACACTACACACACATATATATATATACATATCTATGAATACAGACACACACACACACACACACACACATGTATATTCTTGGATTTTGTGGCGTATATAATAATACCCCACACCCTGGATGGGTCGCTGATCAGTTTCAGGTTTACTCATTTTTGTGAATTGAGTACACTGGAGCAACGTGAAATGAAGAGTTCTAAAAATGAAGACAACGCATCACCCCATCCATGATTCGAAACTACCATTTTACGACCATGGTTGCAAAACCCTGAACACAAAGCCAAACAACACACACACACACACAGATATATATTATATATATATATATATATATATATATATATATATATATATCTTACTCTCTACACTCTTACTCTCCTACTCTCTACACTCTTACTCTATAACTCTCTCACCCTTACTCTCTCACTCTCTTCCCCTCTCTCTCACTCTCTTTCTCTTCCTTTCTTTCTCCCCCCCATACCCCTCTTCCCTCTCTCTCACTCTCTTTCTCTTCCTCTCTTTCTCTTCCTCTCTTTCTCCCCCCATACCCACCTTCCCCTCTTCCTCCCCCCATACCCACCTTCCCCCTCTCTCCATCCCCCTTCCCTCTCTTATACCCACCCTCTCTCCTCTCTTCCTCTCCCCTCCCATACCCATCTTCCCCCTCTCTTACATCCACCTTCCCCTTCTCCCTCCTCGTCAACACCCCCTCATAAGCTCATCCCACCACACCCCAACACACTCCTACTCTACCTTCCCACTCCACCCCATCCAATTCCTTACACCCACCACCCACCCCTACCTACAGACCCCTACCTCTACCCCACACTCCACCCATGCCTTCCCCACCTCCCAACACCCTCACATCACACCACACCAATACCCTCGCATCACACCACGCACACCACACCAATACCCTCGCATCACACCACGCACACCACACCAATACCCTCGCATCACACCACGCACACACTACAACTGACCAACTACTTTCTCCCTTTCTCCCTTCCCCCATTTTCACACTACATACGTCAAGATCACCAGCAGTCTACCTCCCACACACAGCCCCTCGTTCCCGATCACCGTTTGTTATCTCCCCCTTTCTTAGCTCTCCTGAAATAAGAATTTCTAACTTCCGGTCAGCCATTGTTATGATCGGCCATTATTATGATTGACCGTTGACTGAACACTATTCAATTTTTTTTCTCCGTGTTTTTCTCCTTGTCTCCGTATTCTTTCTGTTGAAGAGCGTAGCTCGAAACGTCAAAGACTTTCCGTATTCCCGAGCGTCATACTAATATATACTTTTGTTATTTACACCACCTGTCCTCGTCTGTTGTTATTTTTTGTATATTCTCCCATATATATATATATATATATATATATATATATTAAATTCAAATTACGATAAACGTAAACAAACAAACGAAGTTTGCTTTACAAGTGTTGAGATGTCTTAGAAAGTTAAAGAAGTGATTTTAAATTCTCAATCGCAGGATAATGCTGATATATATATATATACATGCACATACGTATGTACACGAGTGTATGTGTGTGTATATATAGAAAAAAATAGAGAGAGGCAAAAAGAAAGATGTAGGTGCATATGCCTGTGGTATATTGTGTGAATGACTGCTCATAAATAATATGTACAATTATATATTATTTATTTGTGATTGAACAAGAAATGTATTAGTGGAGCTGTGTGAATTTCAGTGAAGCTGGATTATAAACCTTTGCATATCTTATGCGACAGTCGATTTTAGATTTACGTTAATGATTTCCATTATATGTATTACATTTCTAAGCTACATGTATGAATGTGTAAGATATTGACATGTCTGCATACATACGTTGTGTACGTGCGTGCGTATGTGCGTGTGTGTTTGCAGAGATTAGTTCTGCAGACAGAAATATTAAGTAACAACATCCATAGAAGATATTGGCATGGACTTAATTGGTTGTGAAATAATCAAGCAGCAAAAATAAAAATTCAATACCCTTGTATATAATGGTGAGAAAGTGTCTTTGGAGTGAGGTTCTAGAGTAAACGAAACTAGAAGACAATGGACAACAAACTAGTGTTAATGGACTTCATCGTAGTTCTTCATTGATTGACAAATAGCTGCAAATATTGACAGAAGCAAATAGCATTAGGAAATAGTAAAGGTGCCATGTGTGTGGTGTTGTTGTTGTGGTGGTGGTGGTGGTGGTGGTGCCATGAGTGTGATGTGGTGTGGTGTGTGTGTGTGTGTGTGTGTGTGTGTGTGTGTGTGTGTGTGTGTATTCATCACTGTGTGATATTGACAACTAATTAAACATGAATCATTTTTAATTTTTCCCACACATCTCTCTCCATTTCTGATAAGCTATAAGTTAACAACAGTTGGGTCTTTCTGCAGCACGATTATCTTCTGTCAAGAACTTTCATTAAGAAGCAATCATGTATGAGTACATACACTCACACATACATACATACATACATACATACATACATACATACATACATACATACATACATACATAAGTACGTACCTACATACATAAGTACGTACATACATATGTATGTATATATATAAAAACATCTGCGTGTATGTATATAGTCTGTGTGTATGCGAATGTTCTCCCGAAAGTAATGCGAAAGTGGATACAGCTTTCCTTTGATAGCATACACACAGATTTCAAATTGCACATATTAGAAGAGTAACTATTCTCATACGTAAAGTCACAAGCCATGCATGTTTGCCATTGGTGAAGCCGACTGTCGAAGAATATTTGAAAAACCATGTAAAACTACTTGTGCCCTCCTCTCCACAACCTTTTTCACCTCGTCTATTTCATCAAATCGTTGTCCTTTATCACTGTCCTTCATGGGACGGAAAAAGTGTAAGACTAAGTGTACGTGATTCTTACTGTACAGTGGACGGGGAGACCAATGACCAGCCTATTTAACCGATCGATTGGTTGTTCCTAAAGATGAGTGTGGTCTCATATTGTCATAGTAAATGCGGATCGTTTTCAGATGACTTTTTGATCTCTTCCTGTTATTGGCATCTAAGATTTTAGGGCATCTCACTTTCCCACTCGTTGTTCAAGGTGTCGGCACCTTCTGGAAAATCAAGAATGACATCTTTGTCATCTTCGCAAAAGAGTCTTTATGGCTAATATGCTGATCACTGATCACATTTTAAGGTTTGGAGAAGTATTTAATCATTCCACGGACTGAGTCTTAATTTCCAAGTTCATAAAGATACGCCAGCGTTTCATCTCCTGCGACCAAATTGGAAACAAACAACGATTCGTCTATTTTAATAAGTAAATGATATTTTCGTTTACATTCATTATCGTAACGTTTGTTCATCGGCAAATATACTGTTTGTATAAACTGGAGATCATTTCTGAAGTGGCTTCTATGCAGATAATTGAAGTAATATAGAATGAAGCAAAACTATTCGTTCAGTATTGACATGTACAACAAAACTTCTAAGTTCAGCACATCTAAATTCTGTTTCAGGCGATTTCACTCATGAGTTACTAAAATATATATTAGAAATACACGCTAATTATTTCAATAGTCTACACATATCCTGTATAACAAACTGGTTTTCAGGATCTGCTTGATGTCTGTATTAAATAACCAGAACAATAAAGATGTCATATGTAATTTCTTTCAGGAAATAGTTTAATTGTCATTTAATGTCCTCCAGACTGGAACTTGACTTTTATATATATGTAGAATCGGAAATGTCGGAGTAATAAGAATTCTAACGAACAGTTCATTTGTTAAAATATTTTGTGTCTGACTTACTGGATATAGCAGAACTTTGAAAAACGTTTTCGATCTCTCAAACACGTGAGAAAAAGAGAAGCATTTTGCGGCGATCATAAATTTTATTCAAGGGCATTAACTGCATTATTCATTCGTCGGGTATTTATAAAAAGTCCGTGGAGCAACAACAGTCAAGTTACTAGTTCATTGAGCAAAGAGTTCAGCTTCTACTGAAACCAGCTCATTGAGTTCAGCTTCCACTGAAACCGGCTCACTGAGCAGAGTTCAGCTTCTACTGAAACCGGCTCACTGAGTTCAGCTTCCACTGAAACCGATTCACTGAGCAAAGAGTTCAGCTTCTACTGAAACTTGCTCACTGAGCAAAGAGTTCAAACCAGCTCACTTATTAGGATTCAAGTCGGTAATACTCATGCAAAAATATGTATATTCACAAAATTTTTCACCATAGTAAAAGGTTTCTGTTTCTACTCAAAAATAAACCTATGTTGTTAACAAGCTGAGCGATAAATTATCACCTTCACAAGGTGTATGTGTGCGGGAGGGAATAGTTATGGAAATGAAGTTAGCTAGTCGAAGGTGGATCAGTGTCAAATGAGTTAATAGGTGAATGTCTGTGAAAGTAAATTTGCATTTGAGAGGAATTATACTGGCGAAAGTGGGCAGAAGTGTTAAATGTTCCTTATACAACAGCGTTGCTGATTCAGACCTATCAACACCTTTAATTCTGTGATGCATATGGCACTGTAACATGCCTGAACATAATTACAGCAATGAGAACGTCGTTTACATACAAAGACTGCACTGAATACATGTATATATTCTCTGCTTAATCTGAATGGAACTGTTATATATTAAACTACTATATATATATGTAAATACTCGATACATTAATTTCCATTACTGTAGCCATAATGAAAGTTTCTCTTCAACTCTTGGCGCCTTTTAATAAGCAGTTTCGCTTCGATTATAGAAGTTTATTAAAATTGAGGAGTCTGAGCTTACTGCTCAAAATCAAAATACAAAATCTAAATTTTTAAAAATCTTAACAAAACCGTCTTAATATATTCTAGGCTCTAGCAATGTAATATAATTAACATTGGCATAATGCGGTTTTCTGCAAATGATACAACTACACAAGATAAAGTTACAGTATGCTACTAAAATTAGCTGCACAAAGATGTAACACCGTTTTAGTTGTGTTCTGCACTTAATTAAACAATAATTAGAATTAGATTTACATGACATATAATATATAGGTTGCGGAGTTAAAACAAAGCGCCTCTCTTGATACAGGGAATTTATTTTAAACTTTGCTTGTAATTTTTAGAGTGGCGGCCGGAAACACAACAGGCAGAATAATAAAATACAATAAAAAACAATTGTGCGGATATTGGAAGGAAGACTTTACTTCCGGTGATAGATGAGAATGGGAAGAATGTATATGAATACACACACACACACACACACACACACACACATACACACAGATATGTAACGACAGTGCAGGGAAACGTGTAGGGAGAGGTGCAGGAAAAGAAAAACACATATATAGACAATTATATAGAGAGAGATACACCCAATAATACATTTGGTTACTTATTCGAAACATATGCATGATTTGTGAACGTGAACGAAAGTGATGTTTACAGAGTCGCAACATGATGTATGATCCACAGCATGAGTACATAACACAAGATTACTGCTTATATGGTATGTGTTTGGTTACATAGAGAATTTGAACCAACCCATACACACACACGGACACACACGCTCACACGTTCACACGCACACATTTAAAACTAGCCAATTCATTATGAATTATTTTACCTTTAAATAAACATTTATTTCTGGACCTATGATAGTTCTTCTTAGATGCTCGGTCAGCCAGAAATAGCTACCAAATCTCACCCGAATCAACGCTTCTGTGTTTTTGTTTTAAAGGAATAACACGTTTGATAATATAGTCCTAGACATAATCTTTTCACTTTTTTTTATTTTTTAATTGTTTTAATCATCTGACTGTGGCCATGATGGAGCACCACCTTGAAGAATTTTCAGCTACATGGTTCCGGGTTCAGTCCCACTGCGTGGCACCTT
The DNA here is from genome assembly GCF_046866305.1 of Octopus bimaculoides. NCBI lineage: Eukaryota > Metazoa > Mollusca > Cephalopoda > Octopoda > Octopodidae > Octopus > Octopus bimaculoides. The sequence goes on from NC_142947.1 coordinate 13,272,273, forward strand.
TGGCAAGTGTCTTCTACTATAGCCTCGAGCTGACAAAAGCCTTGTGAATGAATTTGGTAAACGGAAACTGAAAGAAGCCCGACATATGTGTGTGTGTGTCCGTGTTTGTCCCCCAACCATTGCTTGACAATCGATGTTGGTGTGTTTACCTCCCCGTAACTTAACGGCAAAAGAGACCAATAAGATAAGTACTAGGCTTACAAAGAATAAGTTCTGGGGGCGATTTGTTCGACTAAACACTTCATGGTCGTGCCCCAGTATGGCCATGGTCCAATGACTGAAATATAGTGATAGATAAAAGAAGAAGGATGCCTTTCGCTCCGTCTTCAATCTCAGTTCGAATTCCACCAGCGTCAACTTTGCTTTTCTCGTCAGTGGGGCGTCAATAACAAACAAGTACATTTTATCCACTTCGTTCCAGCTCAACAACGATAACCGACCATTACGCAATTAAATAATTTTGGATGAGAAAAAAAAAAAAAAAAAAAGAACCATATTAACAAGCAGTTAGTCATGTCTTTCATTTTGCTATTTCTGCGATACATAGTGTACGCATTAGCGATTAATTACGACTACGGTTTTGCTAAGTGAATCATTCATGTTTAAGAAACAGCTGTTGTGAGACTTCAGTTGAATGTTGCTAAATACACACGAACATCTGTTCATTGAAGATATTTTGTTTGGAGTCTCGTTTTGTTGGTTTTGTTTCTTCATATCTTGGCCGCTCTATCTTGAGCTTAGTCTTTGTTCTTTTGCACTCTCCTCCTGTCTTCTCCTGTCTCGTATGTCTACTTCTCTCTATTTCACTGATTCTCCGTATTATTGTTTCTCTCTATCTTCAACTGTTATCTACGTGCGTGTATATGTATGTAAGTATTTATCTCTCTCTCTCTCTCTCTCTCTGTGTGTGTGTACCTGTATTTTTAATTCCAGCTTGTTTGTTTGGGACCTTCGTGTAGCGTGTATGTACGCATGTGTGTGTATATATGTATGTGTTAATACTTGTGTCAATGCGTTTAGTGTATTTTTGTGCGTATATGAATGTATGAACGTGCATATATATATATGTATATACACATACATTATATATATATATACATACATTATGTGTATATATATATGTATATATACATGCATACATTCATACACACACACATATATACATATATACATCCATACATACACACATATATATGTATACACACATACTTATACATGTATATATATATATATATATATATATATATATATATATATATATATATACATATATATGCATGTGTTAATGAATATATATGTATAAATACATATATAAGTGTGTACATGTGTATATGTATCTATAAATATTTGAACATATATATATAATATAAACATTGGTGCATCAGCATGGCCGCAGCTCTGAGCTGAAACTTTGAAATGAAAAAATATATGTATGTATGTATGTATGCATGTATGTATGTATGTGTGTATGTGTGTATGTATGTATGAACGAGTGGATGGATAGATGAATGGATGTTTGCATGTTTGTATGTGTCAATCTGTTTAGTCAGTTTGTGTATATTTCTGTTTTTGAGTGTTACTCACGTGATGTTGTTTCATTCTTCTAAAGCGTTACCGTGAACGAGTGAATGTGTGCGGGCGACGGTGTTGTTGTTGTTGTTGTTGTTGTTGTTGCTGTTGTTGTTGTTGTTGTTGGTGGTGGTGGTGGTGGTGGTGTGTGTGTTTATGCCTATAGATATTTATACATTGGTATTACTGAAATTGCATTTGAGGAACGAATGTGTGATTTTTGTGGAACTGAACCTGGAACCATGTGGTTGGGAAGCAAGCTTCTCACCATACAACCACGGCGCGCGTGCGCACGCACGCGTGTGTCTGTGGGTGTGTGCGTGTGCCTGTGTTTGTACCCTACGACAAGTTTGGCAACGTGTTGGCTTGTGTGCATCCCTGTAATCTAGAGGTTCAGCAAAAAGAGTCCGATAGAATAAGTACGAAGCTTAAAAATAAAGTAAAAATAAGCACCGGAGGCGTGTGTCTGCCGGGGGAGGGGTGCATTTATTCAACTAAAAATCCTTCAAGGCGGTACTCCAGTATGGCCGCAATATAATGACTAAAAACGAGTAAAAGAATAAAAGAAAGGAATGCGGTTGTGAGAGCGAAACGTTACTGCGTATAAGTATATGAGTATTGGCGCAATGGCCCAGTGGTTAGGGCAGCTGACTCGCAGTCGTAGGATCACGGTTTCGATTCCCAGACTTGGCGTTGTGAGTGGTTATTGAGCGAAAGCACCTAAAGTTCCACGAGGCGCCGGAAGGGTGTGGTGGCCACCCTGTCATCTTGTTTCTGTTGTACTTGTGTTTCAAAGGGCCAGCCTTGTCATACTCTGTGTCACGCTGAATATCCACGAGAACTGCGTTAATGGTACACGCGTCTGTGGAATGCTCAACCACTTGCACGTTAATTTCACAAGGAGGCTGTTCCGTCGATCGGATCAACTGGAACCCTCGTCGTCGTAACTGACAGAGTGCCACGATATATATGTACATATAAATTGTATATTAGTACATATTATATATATGTACATATATATTGTATATAGATATGTATATATATTTATATATATATAAATGTGCCTCAAGATAAGGATATGATAATAGATATGTTTTAACTTTACGCTTTGCACATGGCTGTATGATCTGTATTTTTCCTGCTGTTTTTTCTTATCTAGTGTGGTCACGCCAGGCGAAATGTTTAGCGGTAAATTTGTGCCTAGAGTAGAAAAGATTATTTAGTGTGGTAAAAGGGAATTTGAGAGGCTTTGTGGTTTGTGGGATGGTCCTCTATGTTCATGTGCATGTCTCTATGTATGCACACTCCCATACGTGTAAGTTGGTGTGCTATTTAAGCTCAAAGTCGCATCCGTGCAAACATGAGTGTGAGTATATGTACATGCGCGTACAAATGTGTGCATGCGAGCATGTGTTGTAAGTATGCAAATAGTTGAGAAGGAACATGTATTAAGATGAATGTGTGGGATGCTGACACCTTGCACATACACACACACACACACACACACACACACACACAAACACGTACATAAACATTTTGACAGACATAAAGTTTATTTGTATTCATGTGTATATATATTTACTGCATATGTGTGCATGCTCTTATGCATGTGGGTGTTAGTGTGTGTTGTATCATGCACTTCATGTAGGATTATATTAAAATAACTATATGTTTGACATTTATAATGTATGTTCTCTTATTCCCTGAAACGAGTAAAACAGAAACGTTAGTACGCCGGGCGAAATGCTTAGCGGTATTTCGTCTGCCGTTACGTTCTGAGTTCAAATTTCGCCGAGGTCGACTTTGCTTTCCATCTTTTCGGGGCCGATTAAATAAGTACCAGTTACGCACTCGCGTCGATATAATCGACTTAATCCCTTTCTCTGTCTTTGTTTGTCACCTCTATGTTTAGCCCCTTGTGGGCAATAAAGAAACAAATACTATTCTTACAACCAAAGTGTACCTGCACGACTTGGGCCTTCATCCTCTCCGTGTCAATAAAATAAGTACCAGCTGAGTACCAAGTCAATGTAATCGACAAGCCAACACCCATTCGCCTGAAGAAGCCAGAATTTGTTATTAAGATAAAAATATTTTTCTCATTAAAGACCAATAATATTATTTATTTATATCTGTTTTTCACTTCCAGCTTCCAAGTCCAAAGCAAGTTGTGGCTTAGCGTTCCGCTGTAATAATAATTGGTGCATTGATAAAGATCTTATATGTGATAGAATTAACCATTGTGGTGATTATTCGGACGAATCATCAGAAGGACGTGCAAAGTGTGGTAAGTAAAAGAATTAGATTCAATATTTTCTTTATAATTTATTGGTACAATTCAGTTAATATTATTATTGATAGAGGCGGCGAGCTGGCAAAATTGTTAGCACACCTGAGACTTGGGCCTTCATCCTCTCCGTGTCAATAAAATAAGTACCAGCTGAGCTTTGGAGTCAATGTAATCGACAAGCCAACACCCATTCGCCTCTGAAATTGCTGGCTTTGTGCCAAAATTTGAAATCAGTGTTATTGTTATTGTTGCTGTTATTATAAAGACGGCGAGCTGGCAGAAACGTTAACACGCCGGGCGAAATGCTTAGCGGTATTTCGCTCGTCTATACGTTCTGAGTTCAAATTCCACCGAAGTCGACTTTGCCTTTCATCCTTTCCGGGTCGGTAAAATTAGTACCAGTTGCGTACTGGAGTCGATCTAATCGTCTGGCACACTCCCCCAAAATTTCAGGCCTTGTGCCTATAGCAGAAAGGATTAATAAGAAAACGAGCTGGCAGAAGGATTAGCACGCTGCACGAAATGCTTAGCGGTATTTCGCCCGTTTTCACGTTCTTAGTTCAAATGCCACCGTGTTTGACTTTGATTTTCAACATTTCGGAGTCGATAAAATAAGTACCAATTGAGCCCTGAGGTTGATACAATTCACTCCCTCACCCAAAAATTGCTGGCCTTGAGACAAAATTTGAAATCAATATTATTTATAATTCCAACGAGGTCGATTTTGCATCTCATCCTTTCGTGGGGTGATAAACTGAGTACCAGTTATGTACTAGGGTCGATGTAATCGACTATCCCCTCCTCCAAACATCGGGCCTTGTGCCTATAATAGAAATTATTATTATTATTATTATTATTATTATTATTATTATTATTGTTGTTGTTGTTGTTGTTGTTGCTTTTACTGCTGGTTTGTTGCTGAAGTACATTAAATGTTTGTCAAATCCGATCCGAGGGAACGGTAATAAAGGTGTTCCTCAAAGTCTATTAAGGAAATTCCCTAACAGACAATTTGCATTGTATAATGTGAACGTAAACTTGCAAAGAATATTTTACATCGGGACCCAAGCTAAAGAGTCTTTCATTACAATTTTCATTATTCACTTCAAGCCTATATAGTAAAGGTTGTGTGTCCTCGAATATAGATGTACTTTACGTGTTACGTACACGAATCGTGTTTTTTTTTGTTGCTTCTTTTTTGTTTATTTATTTATTATTTTTTTTTGTAAACATTGACATATATTAACGATGCAATCAATTACACACACTTTTGTATTTGGTATCAGATGTCTGTAGTGTGTGATCAGGAGTCTGTATCTGAAGACCCCATTTTTAAGCCACCTTATTTATGTTATATATATATATATATATATATATATATATATATATATATTTATATTTATACACAGTGACAAGGCTTCAATAACACACCATATATATACGTGCATATATACGAACATACGTACATGTACAGATACATAGATATATGCATAACTCATACGTACATATACGTACACAAACACACAGACACACACACACACACACACACACACACATATATATATATATATACACCCACCCACACAAACACATACGAGACCCTGATGGCATTCGTGCCTATCAAATCGTTCATTTGTTAGAAAATATATATATTCTTTTATATTCTTTAGCATACGCATATAATATATACAAATATAATAAATCATTATGCAAAAACTAATATCTCCATCACATTCATCAGTATATATATCACTTAAAAGTATCCCCCACACATATACATACATAGACCAATATATCATATATGTACACATACACACGCAATAACATATAAATATAAATATTATATATACATATATATATATTTACACACACATACACACATATATATGTTAAGTATAAATTATATATATTATATATCATATATAAAACGCAATATATTTATGGTGTCCGTAATTAATATTTT
>NC_142947.1:13283094-13285594 GCF_046866305.1 Octopus bimaculoides
TATATATATATATATCGCAGGAGATAACTCCTGAAATGCTGCAAAATGTGTTTCATAACGCTAAAGATAGATTTGAAATTTACAAAAATACAGACGGGACACATGTCAACAATTTTTAATAAAATTTTGATATAATATTTATAAACCTATGTGTTTTAGCATCATAATTAAGTAATAAACAAAAAATTCTGCCAGTTTTTTTATTTTTTAATTTGCCCTATTTCATTGAAATAGATAATTCTGGGACATCTTTTATATATAAGGCAAGTATATGCATATAAATAATCATTGATTCTCAGGAAATACCATAACATCTAGGCTTTCATAACTGTCATGTAAATAAACTCCGCCTATGTTTAAAAACATGTAGTAAGAACAGACATACAAGACATCTACGACACAATAAGATTTCACAGTGAAACAAATTATGCGATTTAAGAGGCAACATAAATAAAAGAACTTCTTCAGGAGTTGATGTCAATAAAGAGTATTTATCAGCAAAGAAACCGAACTTAAATATAAAAATACAAATTATTTTTGTGTTCGACCTAAAATTTTCTGAAAAATTTTAATAGTTACGTCCTTGAAGCTTATCTGATTGTCACCATCGCACGTACGTACTAAAAGCAGTGTTTTTCGTGAGAACAATGGTTAGGATCTGTGTCTATTGGGCATCCACTTATTCTCTGAGGTTTGAATTGAAAAGGAGAGGTGTTGGAACGAAGTTTCTGGTGCCAGAGATCCTAGACATATTCTCATGTGTATTTACGAGTATTCAACTTATGGAATGTATCTGCAATTTTTTGATTATGTCGTACATTGCTCTCAAGTTTCCTTTATAAAATTGAAAAATAGATTACCACATGTATGAATATATATATATATATATATACACATATACACATATACAAACATGCGTATATACATATGTGCAAGTGTATATATAAACACACACACACAATGTATATATGAAGGACATATATCGTGTATGTGTGTGTGTGTAGCTACATGTATATGTATATATATATGTGTGTGTATACACGCGCCTATATATATATATATATAGAGAGAGAGAGAGAGAGGGAGAGAGAGTGAGATAGAGACAGAGACAGACAGACAGACAGACAGGTAGATAGATAGATAGATAGATAGATAGTTAGATAGATAGACCTCCACACACACACACACACACACATGTATATATATATATATATATGTATGTATCTTTGTATACACGTACACACGTATGCACGTGCACGACAATCTAGGTATATTTATACGAGCAGCTTTGTATACGTGTGTGCGTGTGTGTGTGTGTGTGTGTGTGTGTGTGAGTGGATGTATCTGTGACCGTTTGCAACCGTATACGTCGTTGTGTGTATGTGAGCAACATGTTGTGTTGTGGACAGCAAAGTCATTTTATTTAATATCAAGACATTGTGAAACACGCGTGCAACTGCACAGATGTGAGAAAAGTCCAGTATACCGACAGCTTGCATCGTTAGAAAATCTCCACCGCTTAATCAAAGCGTGAAATCATTTGACAGATTTTATTATCTGTTTCCATCTCGTAAATCAGCTATTAACGCAAATGAAAGAACTGTAAAACAAAACGAAGATAATAATAATAATAATAATAATAATAATAATAATAATAATAATAATAATAATAATAATAATAATAATAATAATAATAATAATAATAATAATAATAATGGTTTCAAAGTTTGTTGCAAGGCCAGAAATTTCGGGTGATGGGGCAAAATCGATTGCATCAACTTCAGTGCTCGACTGGTACTTATTTTATTGACTCGGAAAGGATAAAAGGCAAAGTCGACCTCGGTGGAATTTGAACTCAGAATGTAAAGACGGACGAAATGCCGATAAGCATTTTGCACGAACTGCTATCAATTCTGCCAGCTCACCACCGTGATGATGATGATGATGATTATGACGATGGTCCGTTCTACTAAAGGCAGGCACATGTACAGAAATTTGTTGGAGGAGTAGGTACTTAACTTACCGACCCCTGAATGGACGAAAGGCAATTTCGACCTAAATGGAATTTGAACTCAGAACGTAAGCTGGACGAAATGCTGCTAAGCATTTTACCCGGCGTGCTAACGATTCTGCCAGTTCAACACCTCAATAATAATAATGAGGAGGAGGGGGAGGAGGTGTAATAGGATGACAATGCGATGACAACGTCGATGGGGAGGATAATGATGGTGATGGTGATGGTGATGATGATGATGATGATGATGATGATGATGACACCGATGACGATGATGATGATGATAATGATAATGATGATACAAAAGAAATGAATTGTGTTGAATGTTAAAAGAACTACTTTGATCGTTTCTATTGCTTTCTTGTTTATGGCCCCATAACCGGCATGATTGAGCTGAGTGACCTATGAACAACAGCGTTCCGGATATGACTATGGCGTCTTTTTTGTTCATCTAAAAATTAAAATGTGTCCAATGTGTTCTTCCTC
>NC_142947.1:13293094-13308094 GCF_046866305.1 Octopus bimaculoides
ACGTGTCTAGTTATATAATACATAAGTAAGTAATTTTCCAGAATAAAGACATGCTACAAGTAGGATGAGTCTGCAACATATAAGAATTGAACAAAATGAGAAATACATACTGAAACGCACATAACTACACACACACACACACACACACAAACAAATACTCACACATACACACATATATATATAAATGCAGACATACATACGTACATATGTATACGTATACATATATATACGTATATACATATTTATATACATAAATATATACATATACACACAGATACATACATATCTATCTATCTATTTATATATATATCTATCTATCTATCTATCTATATATATATATATATCTATATCTATCTATATATATATATATATATATATACATATATATAGATATATATACACACATTTATATATATATACACATACCTACATACGTACATGCATACGCCCGTCCATACATACACATTCGGAATCACACATGTGTACGACTCTTTTACATGAACGAATCTAATGGAAATCAATAGCTGTATCCTTTCAGGCTTCTGCATCCCTCACGATCACCACCATCCCTTGGCAAAATGCCTCACCATTCAATTACTAGAACACAATACTAAGACTGTTTACCTAGGCTCACCTTAATATTCATCAATATCCATTCTGCCAATTCCTGAGACATCTGTTAACAGTATTTTGAATCAACAGGAGTTCAATATTGTTGCCATAGTGCCTTGTAATTTATAGAAATTTCGCCATTATGAACGAACGTTAAACATTATTGTCATCAAGTCTAAATTATTTCTTCAACAAAAATATCAGAGAGAGAGAGAGAGAGAGAGAGAGAGAGAAAGAGAGAGAGAAAGAGAGAGAGAGAGAGAGAGAAACCTATTAATTTTTTAGATTCTTTTCTTCCTTTATTTTACGTTTTTTTGCAATTTCATCTTTCTATTTTCTAATGTTTGCTATATGCAAATTTATAACATTTGTTATGAACACAACTTTATAATGTTTACATTAGCTCTTCGCGTTTCTATTTTATATCTCTTTTAATAAACTCCCACAGTTTACATTTTATAGGGCTTGCAATAAACCTCTCTACTGTTTGCTTTTTATAATATTTGCAATAATATTTCCAATAAAACATCCGAATTTTCAGTTATGTTTGCAACAACCTCACTGCTTCCTTTTCATTCAGCTTTTGTTGAAACATATTCTTTGCTCGAAGTATTCGCAATATAATTCCATATTTCTAAAGCGGGTTTAATAACTATGGTTTTGCATCCAATTTAAAATATCTGAAACGCTTCCTTGTTACGTTGCTCTATTTCAAATAGGCTTCTATTTGTTTCGGTACAATACAATCTATATCATACGAATATGCTCTGTTTCCAGTTTGTGACACGAAGACAGGCAGGTATAATGAATAGATGTATGTGTGTGAGTGTGTGTGTGGAATATATATATAATACATGTACACATAATATGTATATATATATATATATATATATATATATATATATATATATATATATATATATATATATATATATATATAATATAATATATATATAATATATATATATAAAATATATATTATATATATGATATATATGTATAATATATATATATATGGTTTATATAATATATATATAAATATATATATTATATATATAATATATAATATATATATAATTTATATATATATTATATAATATATATTATATATAATACATATATATATGATTATATATAATAAAAAATTCTATGAAAATGACCGCTAAACAAAGGGAAATTACTGTGTGATTGACCGTTATTAAGACAAAGTAATTTCTCTTTGTTTAACGCTCATTTTCATAGCATTTTTTTTTTTTTTTTTGATGGCCCGATAACTAAAGAGATGCCGGCGTGGGTTTCCGCCTCGACAGCCGAAATTCGGAGTTTTATCATGGCTACCGAATAATTGTCACATATCATATTTACAGATATATATATATATATATATATATATATATATATATATATATATATATATATATATAGCCAAATGATAGAGACGGTAAATGGAATATATTAGAAATGTTATTCCTCTCAACGATCGTTTGGACACCTCCTGCATTGAGCCCTTGCAGGTGGGATACTGTGCAACTGGTTGTGGTGTACCCAACGGTATGATACATCATTTTATTCTTGACAGTATGTTTAAACCGCTGGGCTTAAACGTACTGTCACTAATCTGTTTCCTTTATAAGAGCAATATATTTTATGATCATTTTACAATTTATCAAATGTTACTAAAGAAAAAATCTTTGTCTTCTTGACCCATTCAGAATTATATAACCACCTTATTTGGATCGCGTTCCATACCTTCTTGCATAGTAGAAAATGTAAAGTTTCTTCAAGTGTCATATAGACGCATAGGACCGGTTTCCAGGTTTCCATGGCGTATATATTCCCCTCGAGGACGAGACGCCGGTCCCCATCGTAGGTTTACTAATTTTTGGCAGCTGAGCGAACCGAAGCAACATGAGATGAAATATTTTGCTCAAGAAGAAAATGCATCGCCCAGTCCTGGAATCGAAACGACAATCTTACAATCATGAATCCAACACTCTAACCACCAAGTCATAGGCCTCCACACCCTCTTGTATAATACATCGTAAAAGTGGCTCGGCTGATATATAGGATCCAAAGATTTGTAGCATGTATCTTCCATTACTCTGTGGTATCAAAAATCCATATGCGTGTAAGCGTATCAGAATGAAAACTGGACAGATTGATAATATATTTCTTAAGCAGTCACTGTCATTTTCCACACTGATCCACTTCAAATACTTTACCTGCTTGTTAATTATTGAGCAGTATTGAAGGAGAAAGCTCGTATCTAACTGAAAGAATTCGTAATGAAATTGTAACACATTTCTAAACATCATTACTTTGTTGCGACATTAAACTATGACACTGCACGAATGTTTCATTATTTGTAATCTCTTCGAAAACCTACTGACTTTGTAGGCAGAAAACATACCTCTTGAGACACTCTTGTTGCAAATCCGTTTTTTTTTTTTTGCTCCTTCTTTCTAATGATTTGTGCAAAGTGTCTAGCATCTGCTTATTCTTATATTAATCTTCCTTAAAACTGACAATACGAATAAACTGGCTCCAGTTCAGCTGGGTTCAGGGTTTTAGGATTTAGTGTAGTGTTACCACACATTATCAGATTTCTTAAGTAATGTATTTACTTCAGATTATTTTAAATGTTTTATTACTCCTTCAGATTTGTCAATAAAAGCCTACGAAGCGAGTGAAAAAGCAATAGTGGTTATAATACTCGTAGGTGAAATACTTCTCCAACAGAACTCAAGTCAGATTTTTCTAACGTTAAGTCGAACACGATGCGCAGTAGTGATAGTAAAATTTATTACTTATCGGGTTAGTTGGCGATGAAGTAATTTTCATGGCAGAAATTGGAAGAGAAAGAAGGAATGCAGAAACAAGGAATTATTTAAAAGCATCAAAAGCTCTCGTGATGATGTCTCCGAAAATTAAAGTAGCAGAAACAATGGTGAAAAGGCTGAAGAGGATTAAAGAAGATAAGAATGCCATGTGTCACAGGCAGGTGAAGAAAGATTGGTTAGGGCTTAGATATTACAGTTGTCAATGTCGACCACTGTTCCGCGTGATTTAAGGAATTATGTGGCGGATAGAATTTGCCATGAATGCAGATTACGAATCAATAATGGTAAGCAACTTTAAATCCAGCTGAAACAAAGTGTGTGTGTGTAACAATCTCTGTAAGGGTTTTCACTTCTATAAATTTATTTGTAGAGAAATTCAATGGCCAAATGGATTCAGTATCGAAAACTGACAACTCAAGCTACAACATTACACTGTGTCCTTAAAAACAAATTTCTTACCGAAAAAAAAACAACTGCTTAAATATCTCTGATTGAAAAATAACGTCAAAAGGTATTGATAGTAGAAAGATAAATAATCTTTTGGATTTCACATAATAAATGTGTGTCTGTGTGTCTGTGTAATATAAACTCAAAAACATACATGTATAAATATGAGACACTTGTTCGGTCTGACGCGGAGACTGAACCTGAAACGGCATCGTTAAAAAGCGAGGTTTCCTAAGTAGATGTGGTGCAGCGATAGAGTTTTACTAGAATTTATATTTTGACCTAAGTTATCGAATACGCCGCACTAGAAATTTCTACACTATGCTAGTTTTCCCATATACACGCAGAAATCTCATAAAAGAGTCATTTTACTGAAGTACCACGTAATTTTCATGTTCTCGACATAGGTACTCATGTCAATGGTAATGAAAAGGAGTATTGCCTTGCCGGAAGATCAAACTAGATGTTATAAGTTTCATATCACTTTACTTCATGCTAAGAATTGTCTAACGAATACAAAGATATATTACTTATTTCACAATAAAATGGATTCTATATTCAACATATTAAAATCATGTCATTTCCTTTTCCTGTATTTCATCCCAGTTATATGCCATTTTGTTTTCAACAGAAATCGATTTCTCTGTTTTTCCAACAGAATTCAAATTATAATTTTTTCAATTATTTATCTTAAATTTCTGTTTATACTGTGTTTTTTTAAAATATTTTATTATATTTTTTGTGTCAGTAATTTTCTTGTGCTTTGCTTTAAATGTTTTTCTTATGTCAAAATGTTATTTCCGTTTTAAAAACACTACTTCACGATCCCAATTTGTAAATTTTTTACCTTTTTCTTGCCTGATTTTGAGTTTCTTTCTTTATTAAATTCTTTCCATTTTGTATATATTTTCTAAAACTTCTTCAATTTTCGTTTGAAATATTTCAAATATTTTCCGATTCAGTTGTTTTCTAAGTTTTCTTTTATACAAAATCTTTCCACCATACTTTCTGTAATTGATTTCTAAAGTAATTTTTTTGTTTTTGTTTATTATGACTCTTTTCAGATAGCGTCCTAAATCGGTTTATGACTCTTGGAGTCACAGCTGCCGTCGCCATCACTGTTGGTAGCATCGTAATATTCATTGTCTGCATTGTAGCCATTATTTGCTGCTGCAAGAAATCGGCCTGTAAAAAAGCGGATCCAAATAGTATCACAACTACAGCAACTTCCGTTGTGACGAACGGAAGTGTAACACCTTTCCAAGGAAAAATAAATAAAGGTACCAAGATGTTTTGTATCTCTTAATATTGCTAATAAAATACAAACGAAAGTAGCAATTAGTGAAAAAAAAATTAGTTGATTCAAAGAATGACCATGAATGTACATCATTATGAGATTTAATTTGTATGTTCTGATTTCAAAATTTGGAAATTTGATACACATAGGCGCAGGCGTGGCTGTGTGGTAAGAGGTTTGCTTCCCAACGACATGGTTCCAGGTTCAGTCCCACTGCGTGGCAACTTGAACAAGTGTTTTCCAAAATAGCCTCATGCTGATCAAAGCCTTGTGAGTGGATTTGGTAGAGAGAAACTGAAAGGGGCCCGTTGTATACATGTGTGTACTTTCTCACTTCCCGAGCGTTAAACTAATACATCTATTTGTTGTTTACACACCTGTCTTCGTCTTTTGTTTAATTTTTGTAAATTCTCACTATAAATGCGGAGTAGATAAAACAGGGGACGACTGATGAAGGGAATATTGTTTATGTTGCCTGTTTCTCAGTCTGTTTCTCTGTTTGTTTTTTTCTTTCGTTGTTCGAAAAAAGTTTTCTATGTTTTTGTTTTTTATGTTCTCGTTTCTCATTTTGTCTACGTTGTTGATGTCCTGTACCCATATATGCATGTATATATACATATATATGTAGGTATGTACATATATGTATGTATATATGCATATATTTATATATTGTTTATATTTATATATATATATATATATATATATATATATGCATATATGTCTGTAAGTGTATATATATATATATATGTATGTGTATATATATATATATATATGTATGTGTATATATATATATATGTTTGTATATATATATATGTATATGTGCGTGTGTGTGTGTGTGTGCGTGTTTGTATTTGGATTTGTCCCTCACTACCACTTGACAACCGGTGGTGGTCTATTTACGTCCCCGGAACTTAATAGTTCAGCAAAAGAGACCGATAGAATAGGCTTTGTGCACAAAATAAGTCCTAGGACCGATTTGTTCGACTAGAACCCTGTTCAAGGTGGTGCTCCAGCATGGTCGCAGTCAAATGACTCAGACAACTTAAAAGAAAAAAGCTACTCAAGCTGAGAATTAGTCTTCGAGGCGAGATATTGACAGTAAGAAATGTCACACGCCAAATGGAAGTATAAATTATGTTTTCGTTCACGCAGTTTCATTAGATAATCGAGGAAATTTAAAGCATTTTGTCAGTTATAATTATTGGTTATCTGGAAAGGTAACAACAAAGTTAAAATGTCAACGGGTCTCCAACTCAAAAATTCTTGCGAAGTCCTATTTATAAATAATTGTTGCCTTATTTTGAGAATTTTGGTTTGCTAGTTCCCAAGAAACTTAACTTAATCAGCCATTTCATTATTTATTACCTCTCTCCTCTTCCTCCTTCTTCCCTCCTCCCTTCGTCCTCTTTCTCCTTCACTCCCACCTCTTCCCCTCTCTCTATTTCTCACATTTTCTCTATTCTTCCCTGTCCTTCTCTTTCCTCCTTTGTTGTTTACTATATATTTTCTCGCTTCTGGATGTTGTTTACTATATGTATGTAGAACAGCTACAACCAAACATCTTAAAGAGAAGTTTGTTTTCATTATCCTTTCCATTTATCTCATTAGGAAGATAACCTCATGTTTAGATGTTCACAAACGGTGTCTGATAACAGCGTCTCACCTCAATCGTACAAAAAAAAACAAACAAAAAAAACAAAAAACAGAAGCTCACTACTCATTTGATCCCAAGGTCATTGATTTTTGTGTGTCACGACTCTGAAATAACTGAGTCCATGCATCTGAAAACTAGGAACCAGTAAATCACTTAAACCATAACAAAATTTATAGAGCGTCCGTCTTCATAACTGTAGCCTTCAGAGTCAGAAGTTGTGTCAAGTTAATTTCGTCGAATGTACGATAATGAGATTAACATGAAGAAAGAAGGAACTTGACTTGACATGCATGACATCCTATTGTCGTGTTAATTAATAATTGAACAGGCGCAGGAGTGGCTGTGTGGTAAGTAGCTTGCTTACAAACCACATAGTTCCGGGTACAGTCCCAATTCATGGCATCTTGGGAAAGTGTCTTCTACTATAGCTTGGGGCCGACCAAAGTCTTGTGAGTGGATTTGGTAGACGGAAACTGAAAGAAGCCCGTCGTGTATATATATATAACCTTTTTTCACACCATATTATGTATCCTGTTTCTTTGTAACTGGGATGGGAAAGAATCCTTGACACCCTCGTAAATCTGTACCCACCTCCCAAAAGCCGTTCCATTTTTCATCGCTCACGGGAAGTTTCTTCTCTTTGAAACGGATTGTGTCTATCTATCTATCTATCTATCTATATATCTATATATATATATATATATATATATATATATATATATATATATATATATATATATATATATATATATATATATGTAACTTAGATATGTTTCGACCAAAGATTGGTCCGGGTATTGTCATACTTCATAACACCACCTGATAGGATTTGATAAATCCTTTTTAAGTCAAGAATGTATATTCATATATACGTATTTATATGTGTGTGCTTTTATGCACCAAGTGTCTATATGAGAGGATTTCTCAAGGCTAATAACGCAATATTTGGTGTTCTACCAAGTCATTCATATTAAGTTGGATATAAAGCTTACTACAAATATGTACATGGCTACATCTTCCCCTATATCTCTCTCTGTAGCTATATATGTATATATGGATATGTGTGTGTGTTTTAGTGTGTGTATGCGTGTGTGAGCACAAGTGCAAATTCGCAGCACACTTCCAGTTGCATGATTTCATTTTTTTAATGTACTGTGGATTCGAAAAATATCTTTAATATGAAATTACAAATGAACACTGTAAATGATAATATGTAAATACTCAAGATGTTATTGCTATATTGTATTGCAATATTGTATTGCTATATTGTCATATAGCAATATTTACATAGAATCCTAATAGAAACGGTTATTGAATTTCCATGTGATTTTCCAATTGCTTCCAGCTATTGCTAGTGTAAATGCCATTGTAAATTAGTATTTGTAGAGTTCTAATAGTAGATGTCAATAAAAAATTTAATACATGAACACTTTATTTAAATTAAATTTCTATTTTGGATTATGCCCCCTGAAGACGCATCATCATAAGAGAACGTAGACTACGAAGTGAAAAACATCATGCAGATTCAAGCATTGCCTTTACGTGTTATAAAGCTGCTACATCCAAAGGAACTAGTGTTGCTTAGTTGTAGGACGCTTGGAATACTTCGTTGCTCCCAGAACATTCCGAACTTATTTCTGAGTATGCTACCAACAGGCATGCTTTAACTGCTTTAAAAATGCTTTTATTAAATCTGTTATTGTTGTCTTAACGTCACACACACTCGCTTCTTGTAAACAAATTATATGAAATGCTATCAATATATGCGTAGGTTATCCTTAGAAATTCAAGTTAAACCTCAACTTTAAAAAGCTTCTGGGCTTACACCTTTAAGATATAAACATGTTAGTGACTAATTCTTTCAAAATTGAAATCTTTTATATTCATATATACAACCAGCTATTGAAAAATAAATCTCTAACTTTATCTTTAATCGTAAATTAGGCTCGGGTTCTGGAAATAATCTTGGAAGCTTCTCGGGTCTAAATGTCTGCTTTTCAAGGAGAAAAACTGACAGTAGCAACCGTGGGAGTGGATTAGGAAGAAATTTTCGATTCTGAAGCAAATCAATTCTTAAATCCTCTCAATGAATCAGCCTTTCACGAATCTTGTCCGAGAGAGCTCGTTGATATGGATAGTACCGAAATTTCATTAATGAAATCATTTGCGAGTGACCTAAGGTCTGCAAACTAAAGAATAGGAGAATGTGAAATCAATGCTTCCAGCTAGTTTAGCAACACCACTTGAGATTTATTGAAAGCTTAATGCTAATACCGGTCGTAAGCTCAAATACGTTTCCAGCTTCCCTTTGCTAATTGACTACTGCTCAGAAATTATAAATGTTACTCCTTTTTTTAAACAAATATTCAATGGCACTACTACACCTGGACTTCGAGGTTGCTGTGTGCGTCCTAATTAGAAATGTCTCTGAATCATTTCTAATGTATCATAAGATGTTAAACTCGTAAGAATTGAAATTTCACAAGTTGAACATCATCTGATATAAAGCTTATTAAATCATAACTACGCAGAGTTCCCAACGAAGATATTGTTGACTACAGTGATTCACCATGGCGTTCACATGTAGAAGACCCTAATGGTAACAGCAAAAAGGGTTTGTAGTTGACTATTCCGAAACATTTTATAATCTTTTTTCGACACATACATATTCGTTGCCCAACTCAGCAACTTAGCATAATATCTTCTTATATAGCTATTCAAATACCATAGACTTCATAGGACATACTACTTTGCTGGGTTGATAAGGTATTTATCATTTCCAAAGTAGATGATGAATTGTCTCAGTTTAAACGTCATAGTCTCGGTCTTATAAACGATGTTGTATGTTTCCAATTTCATTAGAAATTAGTTGAAAGATACTTCCTCCTATGTACATGAATAAACTTCCTTTACGAGTCATATAGACTAATAGGACCAGTTTCCCGGATTCTCTGGCGTATATATTCCAGCTGGACTGGACGCCTGTCCGTCACAGTGCCTGTAAACCTCATATGATGCGTGATAGCGGTAAAAGTAAATATCCAACTAAACTATTTCTATTCTAGGTTATGAAAATAGCCATAATAAATTACACCCATGTTTAATTCCATTTAAAGAAAAAAATCTGTACCTAGTAGTAGACAATCTTCACCTCGCATTATTGAATCACCACGGTGATCTGCAATTAGTATCTGCCTTTCCTGTTTTCTAAAAAGTCTTGCCAGTAAATGTTAGAGGAACTTTTAATAAATTAATATCCTATTTTAATTGTCTTTCCTCTTGGGATATTCACACTCCCTACAACATCTTTGTTTATAAATTAACATTTTTTCCCCCTTTTTCAAGTCTAGTTACAAATTTTTGGCAAAACTTCTTCAGGGAAAAGCTTTCAAGTTGTAGTCTTCTTTTATCTCGTTTAATACGCACGAATTTGGAATTCGTAAAACTATTACGAAATGAAGGCTATTCATTTCAGTCAACATATAAGCTTATCAAGTATTTAATCTTTCGTCACTGAACGACTGAAAATTTGACTTTGAGAAATCGACTTCTGACTTATTTTTCAGAAGCGAGCTAAATTACATCGATTATTTCCTGTTTGAGTTTAACCTGGAGACTGTCCAAATGATTCGATCGATCTGTCTTTCAAGTGTTGTCTGAAATATTTATCCAAACTTAGTGAAATAGAATACATCGCCGACTTAAAATGAAAAGGTGTCTGTTTAATCCACCTCAAGTGCAGTTATATTTTAATTCGATTTAATAATTAAACAGCTAAAACTAGCCTTAAAACTATCATAGAAAATGAAAAGAAATGCAAAAGACTGGAAAAAAATGTGATGCCGGAGCCAGCAAATCAACTAAAAATTATCTAATGCTAACTTTAGTTAATGCTGTTTGATCCTTTGTTTCTTTCTGATTTTAAAGTCAAAAATAAGTCTTCAAAGAGAGAGAAGGAGAGAGAGATAGACAGAGAGAGAGACAGAGAGAGAGACAGAGAGAGAGACAGACAGACAGAGAGAGATTGATGAAAATAAATTCAGATAGCATTTTCAACTTATTCTTGTAAGTTTAGTTTTAAGAACAAAATTGTTCTTCATATTTTCGTTTGTAGAGCTTGAAATAATTTCGCCCGTGTTATTCAAAATTTAGCGATAATTAGAAAAATTGTTGTTGCTAGTTTAACTTAAATAAAATATTAATCAGTTATATAACAAAGAGGTAAGATTTTTCACAATATGTTCACATTTGTGTTACAAGCAGGTAACTGAGAGCAGATGTGATGCATAAACATTTCTAAATATCTTTTCTTTTTCCTGTCTCAGTCATGTGACTGCGGCCATGCTGGAGCACTGCTTTTAGTCGAACAAATCGACCCCAGGACTTATTCTTTGTAAGCCTAGTGCTTATACTATGTGTCTCTTTTGACGAACCGCTAGTTCACGGGGGCGTAAACACGCCAACATAAGTTGTCAAGCGATGATGGGAGAACAAACACACACACACACACACACACACACACACACATACACACACACAAGCCTTGTGAGTGGATTTGGTAGACGGAAACTGGAAGAAGCCCGTCGTATATATGTTTATATATATATATATGTGTGTATGTGTGTGTATATGTTTGTGTGTCTGTGTTTGTCCCCGCAACATCGCTTGCCAACCGATGCTGGTGTGTTTACGTCCCCGTAACTTAGCGGTTCGGCAAAAGAGACCGATAGAATAAGTACTAGGCTTTCAAAGAATAAGTCCTGGGGTCGATTTACTCGACTAAAGGCGGTGCTCCAGCATGGCCGCAGTCAAATGACTGAAACAAGTAAAAGAGTAAAGAGTATATATATATATATATATATATATATATATATATATATATATATATATATATATATGTACATATACATGTACATATATATTATGTATGCATGTCTTATAAGTACATATATATGTGTGTGTGTGCGTGCGTGTGTATGATATATGTATATATATCCGAAGCTTCTATATACTGACATGCTTCTATATACTGACATGCTTCTATATACTGACATGCTTCTATATTTTGCCTATGTGTGTATATTTCAACTTCATTATTTAGTAATGCACACGTGTGTTTTTCAAGTTTAACTTTAGCGTTTGTCAAATAGTTAATCTGCTGGTTATTACCACTTTACTCCCTCAAAGTTAGACCTCATATTTATCTTGTTATATACCCAATCCATATGCGTAATTTAAAATAGAATAAGCGAACTAGCAGTTTCAGGAGAGGAACATTTGTACAGTATTTGTAAGATCGTCAACTTGTTAATAATTTTCAAAAATTTCCAGCAGCGGAAGATACAAATCAGTAAAAAGTTTTAAATCGAATAATGCAGAATTGTATGTCTCACTATTAACGTTGATCACTGCCCAAAAGCAGCCATCTTGAATGCTAATAAATAAAGAGTATAATTGAAAATTCCCTGAGGGACTAATTTTCTAGAAATTTAATTTACGTTTGTTAAAAAGATACAAACCGAATTAGTGAAGTAATAAAACTTTCACATGAATGCTGAATTTTAGTTTATTTGAATGTTAATGTTTGTATTATGTGTAGCTAACTCGACAAAAACAAACTGACGAAATAAAAGATTAAGTAATGTAAATACGTCACTCGGCTGAAAATATTTTATTGTTTCCTGTGAGGTGTATTGAGTGAATGAATAACAATAAACATATGCTATAAACTAATGGTAATATTGGTTTACAAATAGACTGGTGACTTATGGACAATAAAACCAAATATATAGTAGTCTCGCTCTATAGAATGGAGGTTGAATATAATTTTGGATATAACTTTCGTTCCGGTTATACTTAAGAGTAGAAGTTCTCTTGTTAGCATTACAAATTTCTGATTCGAATACCAAATACTTTAAACAATGTTTCTCTCAATAATATTTTCTTGTAATTACTCTTCTGTTTAATCGTTCTATGCAATTGCAGAAAAGGAAATAATTTTACTTTGCTTGTTAATCTTAATTAAACAGCTGCATTCAGTCTCGAATTTTTCGTATTCTACTGGTAATGTACACACTAAAGCCAGTTTCGAGAATAAAAATATATCCGAACGTATAATTTATTAAGTCAATTCGTCTCTTCTTTCATCGCTACAGAACTTGCATATATACATATGTACATACAATGACGTGTTAACGATGTGGCTGTTGGACGAACAGTAAGAATTCTGCACCCTAAGTACAAGTATGGTAGCGTGTAATACATACAATTCAATGAGCTGGAAAATTTCTATGTCCTTAAATTATCTATGAAATTCGTAGAAAAGTCTTTAAATGCAACACAATGTGTACAAGTGTCACAACAGTTTGCAATGGCAAAATTTTTCTGCACCCCACACGTAATTATCAAGGGGGGTGCAGTCTGTCGACTTAGGTGGCCTGATGTTAGGGGTGATGTGGTCGCAGAAATTATCTGACAGTTATGACTGGGTTTTCTTGCTAGTGTGACATGGTGTAGAGTCCAGTTGCCAGATATAGGGTCTTCTAACCGCCACCCTCTTCAACCAGGTCAGCACTATTTCCTCCGGGCACTTGATGTAGGCCTCCGTGTTGAGTCTGAGACCGTGTGGGAAGATGAATGGTAGTATAACTTTGAAATCAGTAGATGTCCTCAGATTAACACCCAAACACTCTAAAATGTTTGGATTGGAGCTTCCGGCGCGAATGCCAAGCAGTACAGCATGTCGTTTCCAAACTTCTGAGAGAGTGAGTTGTGTCATGATGGTGTTTTTATCACAGACGGTGCCCAACTGCCTCTACTATACTTTGTAGTTGACAAAATTAAAAAACAAACAATGTGCATGTGCGAAATTAGAAATATAAAATGGCGGCAATTTACCCATCGCACCTTGTATATACATATACGTAAATACATATGTATACATACATACACACACACATATATATATATATATATATATATATATATATATATATATATATATATATATATATATATATATATATATATATATATACATATATACATATATACATATGCATGTATATATTTGTATATATATATATATATATATATATATACATATACACACTCACACACACACATATACTTAAATATACACACGTACATTCATGCATGCATACATACACATTTACATACATACATACATACATTCATACTCAACCGATCCCCTGTTCTTCTTCACTCTAATAACCGTGACAAAGCACAAAGCTTGCATGCGTTGCTATAGATACCTTATCAGCTTTGAATTATTTTGATGTTTCTATATTTTGGCAGCAAATCCACCCGCAGTGTTCACGCATGCTCACCAGGGCTATCATCCAATCCAACCCAGTGTTCCAGCAATCGGACCAGCTTACACACCACTTACCCGGGAGTCGTACACCCAGTCAGCTAGTCCGTATTCGTCGCAACCTACATCATGTCATCGCTCAGCCACACCTACAAGCAGCAAATCAGCCAAATCGAATCGTTCCAACCAAAGTGTTACTTTCAGCCAAGGCACGGAAAAACTCTCGCTTCCCGTTAATGTTTAAGACGAAATTTTTCCACCATAACACACTCGCACGTTAACGACGTTGTTCTCACAATATATGTATGCATACATAAATACATATACACACACACATACATCTGTATATAAACATAGATACATACATACATACATACAAACACACACACACACATATATATATATATATATATATATATATATATATATATATATATATAATTATATATATATATATCTATATATATATGAAACATGTACAGACATACATAATCACTTGGTGTTGTTCTGAACATAAAAAATTAGCACAAAAATCTTTATGTATAGGCAGACAGACAGACAGAGAGACAGATACATAGACATATGAAGCTCTTGCACAGATGTATACATGGTCACAGTCCTTTGTATGCACAGTTGCATGGTGTTGTTTGCAT
Source organism: Octopus bimaculoides (assembly GCF_046866305.1). Taxonomy (NCBI): domain Eukaryota; kingdom Metazoa; phylum Mollusca; class Cephalopoda; order Octopoda; family Octopodidae; genus Octopus; species Octopus bimaculoides. The sequence goes on from NC_142947.1 coordinate 13,307,931, forward strand.
ATAAATAATTTTTGAAGTCACCTAATATACATGCTGGTAAAAATACTGTTACATAACAATACTAACGGGCCTGACATAGTCACAACAGGTTCGATGAATGAATGTTAAGAAAACGTAATTATCACAGCAAAACCATGACCATATTTGTCCATACATTGTCACAT